>NW_006921995.1:140649-175278 GCF_000298275.1 Orycteropus afer afer | reverse complement strand
CTATTCCTGAAGGCTTGTTCTTCACCAATTCTTTCATTGCAGCTTTGACTTCCTCCTTCAGTACCATTGGTTCTAGATCATATGTCATTTCCTGAAATGGATGAAGATCGACCAGTTCTTTTTGGTACAGTGATTCTGTGTATTCCTGCCATCTTCTCTTGATGTTTCCTGCATCATTCACTATTTTACCCATAGGATCTCTCAATATTGCAACTTAAGGGTTAAATTTTTTCTTCAATCTTTCAGCTTGAGAAATACCGAGCATGTTCTTCCCTTTTGGTTTTCACATTCCAGATCTTTGCACATTTCATGATAGTGATTGGTTTTGTCTGTTCGAAGTGCTCTTTGAAATTTTCTGTTCAGCTCTCTTATCTTGTCATTTCTTCCATTTGCTTTAATTACTCTCGGCTCAAGGGCAAGTTTCAGAATCTCTTCTGTCATCCATTTTGGTCTTCTCTTCTTTTCTCATCTTTTTAGTGATCTCTTGTTTCATGGATTATGTTCTTGATATCCTTCCACAATTCTTCTGGTTTTCTGTCTTTGGTGTTCAATGCATCAAATCTATTTTTTAGATGATCTCTAAATTCAAGAGGGATATATCCTAGGTCATATTTTGGCTCTCTTGGACTTGTTTTAATTGTCTTTAACTTTAAGTTGAATTTTTATATGAGCCATTGATGGTCTGTTCCAAAATCAGCTCCTGGCCTGGTTTTGTCTGAAAATATTGAGCTTCTCTATTGCCTCTTGCCACAGATGTAGTCAGTCTGATTCCTGTGTGTTCCATCTGGTGAAGTCCATGTGTAGAGCTGCCGTTTCTGTTGTTGAAAAAAGGTGTTTGCAATGAACAAGTCGTTGGTTTTGCAATATTCTACCATGCGAGTCCCAGCATTATTTCTGCCACCAAGGCCAAATTTTCCAGCTACTGGTGATTCTTCTTTGTTTCCAACTTTTGCATTCCAGTGATAATTAACACATCCTGATTGCATGTTCAGTCAAATTTCAGACTGCAGAAGTTGATAAAAATCTTCAATTTCCTCATCTTTGACTTTGGTGGTTGGGGCATAAATTTGAAAAATAGTCATATTAATGGGTCTTCCTTGTAGGCGTATGGATATTATCCTATCACTGACAGCATTGTTCTTCAGGACAGATCTTGAAACGTCCTTTGTAATGATGAATGTCACGCCATTCCTCTTCAAACTATCATTCCCGGCATAGTAGATCATACAGTTGTCTGATTCAAAATGACCAAAACCAGTCCATTTCAACTCACTAACGCTGAGGATATCAATCTTTATGCATTCCATTTCATTTTTGACAACCTCCAATTTCCCTAGATTCAAACTTTGTGTGTTCCATGTTCTGATGATTAATGGATGCCTGCAGCTGTTTCTCTTCAATTTGAGTAGTGCCACATCAGCAAACGGAGGTCTCGAAAGCTTTACCTTATCCATATCAGTAAGGCTGGGTTCTTTCTTTCTCAGTCCTATTTTGAGAGCCTTCTAACCTAACTGGATTATTCATAACGTTGCACAATAATGTATCAAACAGTGTTTATTTGCTATTCATAAGTTTTTCCCTGGCCAATTCTTTGAGAAGTGGACATCCTAGTCTGTCTCAGTCTGTAAACTGGGCTGATATCTGTGCACCATGTGCATCCCACTGGGTTTGAAACAGCAGTGGCTCAGCCTCAAAACTCACATCAATATGTCACCACGGTAGGACAAACTGACAGACAAGTTCGTCTCCCTATTGGAAACCTCTTGTACCACCCTTACCTGGGTCCCTGCGGCTGACTGCTCCACTGTCCAGGTTCCTGACTTTTAATCCCCTTTCTCCCACTCTCCTGTCCTGCTGCTTTGGGTGTGCCTGGTTCTCTCTCCTCACCTGGATCCCTGCGGCTGACATAAGAATAGGGGAGTCAATTCTCAAATGACACCAGCAACACAGTAGATAGAGGGAATGAAAAATTTTAATTATAAAACTTCCAAATGGAGAGGAAGACAGGAAAATGTCTTTATAGAATAGACTGTTCCAAACTTAGGGAGATAAGAATTTACTTCAAGGTAACCACAAAGATAATTAACAATACTTCTAAACAAACTAAGAAAGAAGAAAATCACAAGGGCTTAGTAAAAACAAAGCCAACAATAATGAAGAAAAGAGAAAAAATACTTGATAACAAAATGGACTCAGCATAGAAAAATATTTGGAACAAAGAAATCACCAAGAACACAACAAAAAACACAATAGAATAAAAGCAATAAATTCATATCTATGACTGAAGTGGAAGATTGAATAAGAAAAGAAGACCTATTAATATGTTGCCTAAAAGAGACTCCTCTTAGACACAAAAATAAAAATAAACTAAAAATCAAGGGGTGAAAAGAAATATATCAAGTTAATGACAAAAACAGCAGCAACAACAAAAAATCAGGAGTGGCAATATTAATTTCTGATAAAATACACTTCAATGTGAAAACCAGCTTAAAGGACAAAAAAGGACACTTTATGATGTTAAAAGGGTCTATCGACCAAGAGGATATTACCATAATAAATATCTATGCACCCAATGAAAGAGCTCCAAAATAGACAAATTGAGCATTAACTGAATTGAAAGGAAAAATAGACAATTCTACAATAATAGTAGGAAACTTTAACACACCACTTTAAATGAAAGACAGAACTAGGAACAAACTCAAAAAAAGACAGAAGAACTCAATAAATCAACAAACTCAAGTGCATAGACATACACAGAAGTCTCCACCCAACAAAATACAATTACATCTTTTCCAGTGCACATGGATCATTCTCCAGAATAGACCATATATCAGGCCACAAAACAAACCTCAATAAATTTAAAAGCATTGAAATACCACAAAGCATCTTCTCAGAACACAATGCTATAAAATTGGAAATAAATAATGGGAAGAGAATGGGAAAAAAATGTGGAATCTAAATAACACACTGCTCAAAAACTAGTGAGTAACAGAAGAAATAAAGTGTGAAAAAAAAAATCCTAGAAACAAATGAGAATGAAAATATCTTGCCTCATAGCAACATGGATAAATTCAGGACTTCTTGAATCTCTCAAGAAAGACAGTGTTGTCATTTGCCATGGTGTTGGACCCTACTCATAGCCACCCCTCCTTGGATTTGCGAGGCAGTATCACTACAGAAGTAGAATGCCCAACCTTCCTTCCCAGGAGTGGCTGTTGGACTTGAACTGCCAGCTTTCTGGTTAGTAGTCAAATGACTTAGGCACTACGCTTCCAGAGCTCCTCTCATGCAGATATTAGAGTCCACATGAAGCAGGGCTTCAGCAGCTTCAATTGTCTTGCATGTACAGTGTGCATCACTGCTGTGAACTGATGCTTCCACGGCCCAGATGAGGAGATCCAGCTGGCTTGTGGGTCCCTCATGCAGAGGTGTGGCCATGGGGCTGGAGCTGCTGCTTCACATTGACTTCCACTGTGAGCAGGAACAGTAGGCGGAGGCAGAACCGCACCAGAGACACACACCATCCTCCAGACACACTCACACACTTGCACACACTCAGACACCTGGATCCTTGCAGGTCCTCCGACAGGAAGCCAATGTGGGCCCACCTGGGATGAGTAACCCCACTACTTTAGGGCAGGGGGAGCCCCCACAACTGGCAATTCCCCCTTTCATTTCTTATTCATGTTATTTGGATCTTCTCTTTTTCTTTAAGTTTGTGAGTGGTTCCTTCATTTTATTACCCTTTTCAAAGAACCAACTTCTGGACTTGTTGATTCCATTGTTTTTTTTTTCTATTTCATTTATTTTTGCTTGAATCTTCATTATATTTTTTCTTCTGAAGACTGTAGGGTTTTTTTTTTTTTTTTTTGCTACTCTACTTCTTTTTTGGTGCATGCATCTAGTGTCTTCTGATCACTGTTTTTGCTGTGTCCCAAAGATTTTGGTGTTTTGGTTTCATTCTTCTTTGATTCAAGCAATTTTTTTAGTTCAGTTTTTATTTCTTCTATAACCCAGTCATTTTTGAGGAATGTTGTATTCAGTTTCCATGTGTTTGCTCTTTTTCCATTGCTCTTCCTAGTGTTTATTTCTAATTTTATTACATTGTGACCTGAGAAGGTGCTTTGCAGTATTTCAATGTTTTTAAATATATTGAGGTTTGCTCTGTGACCTAACATATGGTCTATTCTGGAGAATTTTCCAATAGTGTTGGAAAAGAATGTATACTATACTATTGTTAGGTGGAATACTCTGTAGATGTCTATAAGGACAAGTTGGTGGATTGCATTGTTTAGTTCTCATGCCTCTTTGTTAAATTTCTTTCCAGTTGTTCTATCTATTATTTAAAGTGATGTATTAACATCTCTTACTATTGCTGTGGAGTCATCTATTTGTCTTTTCAGTTCTGTGTAAGTCTGACTTATGTATTTTGGGCCTCTTTCACTGGGTGTGTAGATATTTATTATGGTTATTGCCTCTTGTTCAATTGATCCTTTAATAATTAAATAATATCCTCCTTGTCGCTTATGGATTTTTTTTTTTTTTTTGGTCTTAAACTCAATTTTATCAGAAATTACTATTGCCACTCCTGCTGTCTTTTGATTGCCATTTGCTTGATATATTTTTTTCCATCCTTTGATTTTTAGTCTATTTTTGTCTTTGTCTCTAAGGTAGAATCTCTTGTAGCCAGTATATTGATGGGTCATGTTTTCTTATCCAGTCAGCCATTCTCCATCTCTTGAGTGGTGCTTTGAATCCATTGACATTCAGTGTAATTATCGACAAGTATGAAATTATTGATGTCATTTTGTTATGTGTTTTTTTCACGGTGTTGCTGATTTCTTTGTACCATATAATTTTCTGTGCTGAGCTAATTTTGTTTATTAATTGTATTATCATCTCATTTGTTGCTGTTGTTTTAGTATATACTAAATATTTGTGCTTCTTTTTTTATTTTGATGCAAAGGTGTAATATTTTTCTTTGAGGTTATCCTGTGATTTATTATTTTCTTCCCAAGTTTAAAACAATCTGTTTTATCTCATAATTTTCTTGACTTCCTCACCATTTAGAAGTTCTGTAACTACACTATTTATTCCCTCTGTTTTGTTTATAGTTGTCCTTATTTACCAATTGATTTCTGGTTCCCTGTTTACAGTCTTGTAAGCTTTTAGTTTTACGTTGGATACTTCTGTAACTGGCTTGGTTTCAGGGTTATGCCATCATGTGTGTTAATCATTTTTTTTTTTTTTTTTTTTGCTGTCATTGGTTGTCTACAGAAAAGGCTTCCTTTAACATCTCTTGTAAGCTTAGCCTGGTACAAACAAATACTCTTAATTTCTGGTTATCTAGAAATCTCCTAATCTTGCCCTCATATTTGAGGGACAGTTTTTCTGGGTATATAATTCGTGGTTGGAGATTTTTTTTCTTTTTTATGTTTTACATAAAACATCCCATTGCCTTCTTGCCTGCATGGTTTCTGCTGAGAAACTTAGTCTTAATGGTTGCCCTTTATAGGTAACTTTTCATTTTTCCTTTGCTGCTTTTGTCTTTGGTTTTAGTGAGCTTTATTATGATATGTTTTGGAGATTTTCTTTTGGAGTCTGTCCTATTTGGGGATCATTGAACTTCTTGAATAGATATATCCTCGTCTTCCATTGTATTAGGGAAATTCTCTTCCAAAAAAATCCTCGCCAATTTTCTCTTGTGGTTTTATTTGTCTCTTCCTATTCAGGAATTCCAATTACATATAGTTATTCCTCATAGTATCCCACATGAATCCTAGACTTTCTGCATTTTGTTTTGATCTTTTGCCAGATTGATCCCTAACAAAGTAATATTGTAATATTTGTCTTCAATCTCATTAATTCTGTCTTCCATTCATTTAATTCTATTCTTTTGCTCCTTCAATTATCTATTTCTGAAATTTGCGTATTAATCTTCTGGATTTCTATTTGCTGTTTTTGTATCATTTCTAATTTTTTGTTTATTTTATCTGTTTGTGCTTGTATTGTTTTCCTTAATTGTTCTAGAGATGTGTCTATGTTTTCCTAAGTTTGTCAGTGTTTTCCTTGATCTGTCTTTCAACTGTTGAAGCAAACCAAAAAGCCAAGCATACTGCTATCGAGTCAGATCTGACTCATAGCAACCCCTCCTTGGTTTCTGAGGCAGTATCACTACAGAAGTAGATTGCCCAACCTTTCTTCTGAGGAGTAGCTGGTGTATTTGAACTGCCAGCTTTCTGGTTAGCAGTCAAATGCCTTCGGCACTATGTCACGAGAGCTCCTTCAACTGTTGAATGTACCCAAATATAATTCTTTTGAATTCCTTTTCAGGGAGTTCCAATGCTGCTTCTTCCTCAGACAAATCTCCAAGACATATGTTTTCTGGGTTTGTATACTGATCTTTTGTTTCTACTACTTTATCTTGCTTCTTTGTGTTGACTGTGATAGTCTTGTCTCTGAGACATTGTGGTGGTGTTATATTTATGCTTAATGTGTGATAAAGAATGAGAGTGTTTGCACAGATCTCTGTTAGCTGTTTGTAAGGAGTAGTTGAGTGTGAGTTGAGCTGTTATAGGCCACCGTCTGTTGTTGGTCAACTGGTATAAAAGGAAGTATTGACCCTCACTCAGTGGATATGACAAAAGTGGATATTCATTTGCATAAAATATGAAACAATGCCCATACCTCAGCCCATACACACAAACAATTTCAAGTTGGATCAAATAATTAAATGTAAAACCCAAACCATAAAGTTCATCAAAGATAGAATAGGGACAAATCTAGGAGACCTATTTTATGGTGTAAATAGACAATCAGGCATAACCCAAAATGCACAAGCAGGAGAAGAGAAACTAGATGACTGAGGCCTTTTAAAAATTAAATTATTATGTGCATTGAAAAATTTCTCCAAAAGGGTAAAAGTAGAACCTACAGATCGGGAAAACATGTTTGGCTATGACATATCTGACAAGGGACTTATCTCTAAAATTTACAGAAACCTTCAACACCACAAAGACAAATAATCCAATTCAAACTTTGACAAAGGACATGAACAGACACTTCATTAAAGAAGATATACAGGCTGCCAACAAACACTTCAGGAAATGCTTATGCCTATTAGGTATTAGGAGCTCTGGTAGCATAGTGGCTAAAGCACTTGACTGCTAACCAGAAGGCTGGCGGTTCAAACCCACCAGCCACTCTTTGGAAGGAAGGTGGGGCAATCCTACTTCCGTAGTGATACTGCCTCGGAAACCCAAGGAGGGGTCGCTATGGGTTGCTATGAATTGGGGCCGACTCGACGGCACATAACAACAACAACAAAAATTAGATATTAAAGAGATACACATTAAAACAACAATGAAATATTATCTCATGCCAGCAATAATAGCAAAGTTCAACAAGGTAGAAAATAACAAACACTGGCGAGGTTGTGGAGAGATTAAAACTCTCACACACTACTGGTGGGACTGCAAAATGGTACAACTATTATGGAAAATGGTATGGTGTTTCCTTAAAAAATTGAAAATAGAAATATCCTTTGATCCAGCAATTCTATTACTAGGAATATATCCTAAAGAGGTGAGATCCAGGACATGGATAAACATATGCATACCCATGTTCATCGCAGTACAATTCACTTAGCAAACAGATGGAAACAACCTAAATGCCCATCAATAGAAGAATGGATAACCAAATTATGTTATATTCACACAATGGAATAATATGCAACAATAAAGAATAATGATGAGTCCACGAATCACCTCACAACATGCAGGAATTTGCAGGACATAATGCTGATTGAAGTAAGTCAATCACAGAAGGACAAGTATAATATGAGTCTATTATTGTAAAAAGTCAATGGAAGGTTTATGCAGAGAAGGAAATTCTCTTTGTTGGTTACTGGGGATGGGAGGGAAAATTTCGGACTACTTGGCAGTCACATCTTGATTTGGCTGAGGGGAGGGTCTGTATGGCAAGAGTGTGTGACCAACATGCTGACAATGGCGAAAGGGAGGACACAGAACCGTGCACAGAAGTACAGAAAACACAGGCAAATATTATTACATGCACAATGCTGTATTACCAGTGGCATAAAACACTAGGCTATGGGTAAATGCATAGACAGGTGAGATGATCAGGTCTGGGTAGGCAAATAAGAATATACCCAAGACCAAGGATAAATTTGGCTGAAGATAGTTTTACATATGAACTTGTGCTACAGAATTATCCATGTGCATTACAGAAGTAACAGAGGACAAGTTTGGAGTAGCTTCTCAGAGACAAACAAACATCTTGAGGGAGAGAATCACTGGGCCTGCAGGCTCAAAACCATAGCCTCAGGGGACATCATGCTCAATTGGCATAACATAGTACATAAAAATCTTGTTCTACATCCTACTTTGGTAAGTAGCAACTAGGGTCTTAAAAAGCTTTTGAGTGGCCATCTAAGATGCAATTATTGGTCTCCTCTCATCAGGAGTAAAGAAGAATGAAGAAAATAAAAATCATTTGGAAAAAAATAGTTCTAAGATATGATAGACTAAAAGGGCCTCATCCTTCAGGACTCTGAGACCAGAAAAACTAGGTGATGCCCAGCTTACCAATACTAAACACTCTGAACTGGATCAAAATTGGAGCTCCTGGATAGAGTGGGAGGGAAAATGTGGAAGAAAATTCAAAAGCATGAAAATGACTAGAATTACTGGCTGGGTAGAGACTGGTGGAACCCCCAAGATTATGGCCCTGGGTTATCCTTCAGGCCTGGAAATGTACTCATTTCTGTGGATTAGTTTGCAGCCCAGCAGTAGAAATATCTAGAACACTTAACCCAAGAGAGATACACCCACCTACCCTAAGGAGATGCATCCCTTAGATCAATCAACCATGAGACATCAGAAGGGCAGCCTTCATATTGAGGGAAAGGTGGAAAGACAAGAAGAATGCATAGATAAGGTGGGCACAGGAAGGAGTAGTCACAGGGAGGAGAGCTTTTTATGGTTGGAGATTGTATTTGGGGCTATGAAACCAAATGTGCATTAACTGTTGAGAGTAAAATGAATCTGCTTTGTAAATTTGCACCCAAATCACAACAAAAAAATTGAAGAAAAAAAAAAGTTCATTTTACTTGAGGGAAACAAGTGCATATTTAATTTTATTTTAAAATATGCATAAGTAGCAGGAAAATAATTTCCTGAGTACTTATTTTATATAAGTACATAATTATATATACATGAAAAATGTATAGATTTTTAATTTATTATATAGCATCTTCATTAGGAAATTCCTTTTTGAGGAATGTTCAGTAAAGGAAAGCATAGTAGAGGAAATGCTTCTGTGATAATAGAAAATGTTACATATACTCAAATGAGAGTTTGTGCATGTAGTTCTCTTTTTCAAAAGTTTATTCTAAATTATGTGCCCTTTCTGAAGGTGATTTGTTAAGTTCTTTTGTAGTGTTAGAATTCGAAAAATTCCACTTGGTGAAGAAAATCCAAATAAGGAAAAAAAAAAAAAAGAGTCTAAACCATAGATTGCTTTATAAAAAATGTCGATGTATTTTTTTTCTAGAAACACACAGTCCATATTCATATAAGCAGAATGCAGGCTGAGTATATTAAAATGGCTTGCAAATGTCATGATGAGTGCTTATCTGCCAGTAGCTCTTTATTTGATTTTTAAATGCATGATGCTATCTTAAATATATGCATGGCCATATCATTATTATTCCCTTATTTATAGATAATAACATGGTGACCCTTAAATTCTATTGAATAAATGCTAATTAAGTAAAAGATGTATAAAACACACTGAAGCAAACCATGCAGGGGATATCATGACCATATGATCCCAGACTTAGAGGTGGCTGAGCCCTGGTAACAATGAAAATGTAGATAAAATGACATAAAATTCCCTGGGCAGAAGAGATGGTTAAGGCACTCAGCTGGTAACTGAAAGTTTAGACATTCAACTCTACTCAAATGTGCCTCAGAAAAAGTCTTGATGAATCACTTCTGAAAATTCAACCATGAAAATTCTGTGGACCATAGTTGCGCTCTTACACATATGCAGTTAACATGAGTTGGAATTAACTCAACAATAACTGATTCTTTTTTTTTTTTTTCCTAATAATGACACATGCAGTAAATTTAATATGTCCTCAAATTATCTGTATCAAGATGTGGAATCTATTACTTTAACAGGGTCTGTGACTTTCATTGACCAATAGAATGATATGGAAGTGACATTGTGCAGCTTCTGCCTTAGTGCTTTAGGAATGTTGCTCTGAGACCTCTAAATAAAGAAGCTAGTATCAGCTACTAGAAGATGAAAAACCACACGGCAAAGGACGAACGTGTTCCAGCTGATGGTAAGCACAAACTTCTAGAACTTAATGTATAGTGGGGTGCTTCTGTAAAATAAACCTAAATTATGAATCATTTGTTTGGAACCAGGTGGTGGATTGGAAGCAAGGGACTGTAGGTAGAGACTAGGAAGGTGGGAAAGGAACTATTAGCAATTGAAGAAAGGAAACTTACATTATGTTTTGTAGAAAAATGGTAAGAACTATAATTTCCGGTAATTCAAAGGACAGTTATTTTACCAAATACACTTGTGGATATGATTAAGGTGATCTCTAAATAAATATTGACTTTGCACCTTAGCTCTTTGCAGCTGAGTATGACTTGGAATGTGAAGCAAAAGGTGAATTAAAGAAGTACTGATTTGCAAACAAATTTTAGAAGAAAAAAGAAGACCCTGGATTTCTGATTTCTAGATTAAAAAATAGAAATGTCTCTCAATGAAAGTCTCTTCATCTGTGAAAAATGAAAAAAAATTATATATATATATATATATATGTGTATATATATATATATATATTTTTCCACCAAGGTAAATGAGAAGGTCTGGAGGCAAAGATCAAAGAAACACAAATAGAAATGGTAAACCCAGAGAGGAAGTAGAAAAAGTGCTGTTACATTGTGGAGATTGTAATCACTGTCACAAAACAAAATATGTATGAGTTGTTGAATGGAAAACTAATTTGCTCTCTAAATTTTCAGCCAAGTCACAAGAAAAAGTTAAATAAATAAATATCTAACTACATATGATATGTTGTGACTTTTAAAAGGTTTCAGGCAGAGCCTGGTTGATCATCTCATCTAGGAAAATGAGCTTCTAAGAATCTTAAGGGCATGATATTTCAGAAGTTTCACAAACAACCCAAATTAGAGAAAGGTACTTTCCCCAAAAGAATTATGTATGTGGTTTTGGAGCATGATGAAAATCACAGTAAGGTTTATAGAAAATCTGTGAAGTTTTGAAGAGAATTGTACTGATAAAAACATTACTCACTTGGACTAAATGGGCTAGAGGCATTTAACAAAGTAAAGAGAACTGTGAGCAGAAGAATGCTGAGGGAGGTAATAAACTAAAACATGGGCTATTTTGTATAGAAAAGGAAAGCATCTTTGAGGGAGGTGCACAAGTCCAGATAAGGGACCAAGAACTTAGGAGAACAATTGATTTTGGGTTAATTACTAAGCAGCAGATATAGGCCTGATGGATGAATATCCCGTGCCTTGAAAGTGAGATTGACTGGCAATACATGATGGGTTAGATTTCAGAATTGCTATAAATCTATAAATTCTATGTGTTCCAATAGTTTCCTACCTTCTTTACATCTTTCCTACTTTCCTTTTGTCCTTCTTTCCTTTATTTTGTGTATGTTAGGATTTTAAATGATTATAGCAGACGACGGCTTGTGTAGTTTTAACATGGTGGTACATTCTTTGTAGTTTCTACCTTCAAGGATCCAGGTAAGGGGAGGGAGACAGACAGCCCTCACACAAAGAGAGGAAGGAGGGAAATCTGGGGCTGATGGCGGCAGGATCCAGATAAGGGGAGGGCAGAGAGGTTATGAAGAGCTAAGGGAGACAAACTTGTCTCTCAGTTTGTCTTACTGTGGAGAATTGCATGTTGCTGTGAGGCTTGAGGCTGTGCCACTGGTGTTTCAAATGCCAGCAGGGTTGCACATGGTGCACAGGTTATAAGCCAGCTTACAGAGTCAGAAGAAAGAAGAGGCAATCCACTTCTCAAGGAATTGGCCAGAGAAAACCTTATGAATAGAAGAGAAACATTGATACATTACTGGACAATTTTATGAATAACCTGGAAACACTGTCTGATACAGTGTCAGAATATGAGTCCCTTAGGTTGGAAGGCTCTGCAAATACAACGGGGAAAGAGCTGCCTCATCAAGGTAGAACCAACCTTCATGATATGGATAAAGTAAAGCTTTCAAGACCTCCATTTGCTGACGTGTCATGATTCAAATTGAGGAGAAACAACTGCAAATTTCCATTAATAATTGGAACACAAAGTGTATAAATATGAATCTAGGAAAATTAGAAATTGTCAAAAGTGAAATGGAATGCAGAAAGATTGATACATCCTAGGCCTTAGTGAGCTAAAATGGACCAGTTTTGGCCATTTTGAATCAAACAATCATATGATTTTCTATGCCAGGAATAACAAATTGAAGAAGAATGACAAGGCATTCATCATCACAAGGAACATTTAAAGATCTGTCCTGAAGTACAATGCTGTCAGTAACAGGATAATATCCATACACCTACAAGGAAGACCAGTTAATACTACTGTTATTCAAATCTATGCACCAACCACCAAAGGCAAAGATGAGGAAATTGAAGATTTTTATCAATTTCTGCAATCTGAAATTGACCACACATACAATCAACATGTGCTAATTATCACTGGAGACTGGAATGCAATAGTTGCAAACAAAGAAGGATCACTGGTAGTTGAAAAATTTGGCCTTGGTGAAAGAAATAACACTGGAGATCGCATGATAGAATTTTGCAAGACCAATGACTTTTTCGTTTCAAATATCTTTTTCAACAACACAAATGGTGGCTATACACATAGAATTCACCAGATGGAGTACACAGGAATCAGATTGACTACATCTGTGGCAAGAAGCTATGGAAAAGTTTAATATTTTCAGCCAAAACAAGGCCAGGAGCTGATTGTGGAACTTAACATCAACTGTTCAAGTTGAAGTTGAAGGCAATTAAAACAAGTCCATGAGAACCAAAATATGACCTTGATGATAACCCACCTGAATTTAGAGACCATCTGAAAAATAGATTTGATGCGTTGAACACCAATGACCAAAAACCAGAGGCACTGTGGTATGACGTTAAGAACATCATCCATGAAGAAAGCAAAAAGTCATTAAAAAGACAAGAAAAGTCCAAAATGGGTGTCAGAAGAGACTCTGAAACTTGCCCTTGAATAGAGAGTAGCTAAAGCAAATGGAAAAAATGACAAGATTAAAGAGCTGAACAGAAGATTTCAAAGTGCAACTTGAAAAGACAAAGTCAACCATTATAATGAAATGTGAAAATACCTGGAGTGAGAAAACCAAAAGGGAAGACACAATCAGCATTTCTTAGGTTGAAAGAACTGAAGAAAAAAATTAAACCTTGAGTTGTAATATTGAAAGATTCTATGGGCCCAATATTGAATGATGCAGAAAACATCAAAAGAAGATGGAGTTACTGTACTAAAAAGATGTGGTCAATGTTCATCTATTTCAGGAGGTGGCCTATGATCAAGAACCAATGGTATTGAAGGAAGAAGTTGAAGCTACATTGAAGGAAGTGGTGAAAAACAAGACTCCAAGAATTTATAGAACACCCACTGGGATGATTCAACAAATGGATCCCACACTGGAGGTACTCCCTAGGCTATGTCAAGGGCTTTGGAAGATAGCTTCCTGGCCAACTGACTGGAAGAGATCCATATTTGTACCCATTCCAAAGAAAGGTGATCCCACAGAATGTGGAAATTATTGAACATTATAATTAATATCACACACAATTAAAATCTTACTGAAGATAATTCAAAAATGGTTGCAGCAGTATATTGACAGAGGACTTCTGGAAATGCAAGCTGGGTTCAGAAGATGATGTGGAATGAGGGATATCATTGCTGATGTCAGATGGATCTTGGCTCAAAGCAAAGAATACCAGAAAGATGTTTACTTGTGTTTCATTGACTATGCAAAAGCATTTGATTGTGTGGATCATAACAAATTATGGATAACATTGAGAAGAATGAGAATTCCAGAACACTTAACTGTACTCATGAAGAACCTGTGCATAGACAAGAAGGCTGTCATTCAAACAGAACAAGGGGACACTACATGGTTTAAAATCAAGAAGGGAGTGCATTATGGTTATATCTTTCACCATACTTATTCAATCTGTATGATGAGCAAATAATCTGAGAAGCTAGACCATATGAAAAAGAACTTGGCATTAGGATTGGAGGAAGAATCATTAACAGCCCCCAATATGCTAGCGACACAACTTTGCTTGCTGAAAGTAAGGATAACTTGAAGCACTTACTGATGAAGATTGAAGACTATAGTCTGCAGTATGGATTACACCTCAATATAAAGAAAACAAAAATCCTCACAACTGGACCAATAAGCAGCATCAAGATAAAGGGAGAAAAGTTTGGGGTTCTCAAAGACTTCATATTACTTGGTTCTACAATCCACACCAATGGAAGCAGCCGTTAGGACATCAGATGATGTATAGCACTGGGCAACTCGGCTGTAAAGGACCTCTTTCAAGTGCTGAAGAACAAAGATGTCTCCTTGAGGACTAAGGTGTGCCTGACACAAGCCATGATATTTTCAATCACCTCATATACATGTGAGAGCTGGCCAATGAAAAAGGAAGACCGAAGAAGAGTTGATGCTTTTGAGTTGTGCTGGCAAAGAATACTGAAAGTGCAATGGACTGCTAAAAGAACTAACAAATGTTTCCTGGAAGAAGTGCAGCCGGAATGTTCCTTGGAAGCAAGAATGGTCAGACTTTGTCTCACCTGCTTCGGTCATGTTGTCAGAAGGGATCACTCCTTGGAGAAAGACGTCATGCTTGGTAAGGTGAAGGATCAATGAAAGAGGGGAAAGCCCTCAACAAGATGGATTGACACAGTGGCTGCAGTGATGAGTTCAAGTGTAGCAAGGATAGTGGAGATGGCACAAGACCTGGCAGTGTTTCGTTCTGCTGTGCTTAGGGTTGCTATGATTTGGAGACAACTTCAGGGCACCTAACAAAAAACAAAACAAAAATAAATAAATAAATAAATAAACATCAAACAATGGTGTCCTTGATGATGAGCTGGCTTTGTGACTTTCTTTGCCCAATTGAGTATAATGAAGTGATATGTGAATTCCGGAGTCTAGGACTCAAACCTTCCACAGAGATACTGCCTTGGAAACCCAAGGGCGGGGGGTTGTTAAGAGTGTGAATCAATTGGACAGGAGTGAGTTTGATTTGAGTGAGATTAGGACTCAAAAGCTTTTACAGGTTCCTTCTTTGTTTTCATGGAATGCTGCTCTGAGAGCATCATATAGCTATGTTAGTCTACCTTAAAGAAGAATAAGCAGAATGTGGAAGAACACAAAGACACGTGCTGGCAGCCAGGACTAACTGCCAGACAATTGAGTGATCTTGGAACTTATCACTGAGCTGATCTTCCTAGTCAGTCTTCAGAAACTTGAGAAATAATAGATTTTCATTGTTTTTATATCCTAAGTCCTAAGCATGCTTTGTCACAGAGTAGTGTTTTAACAGAAGTGAGACATAATGTTCAATAAAAGAGAAGAAAAGATATTTTATGTAAGGATGGACACGTTAGTTTAGGAAAAATAAGAAAATGTTCCTGAAGAATGTGGTGTTTGAGATTAGTAGTAAACGGTGTTTCTGTGGACATGTTGTAAAGAAACTTAAAGCCAAAATGAGGTGTTTATAGTCAATTTAGAAGGCAAAGACAAACTAGCATATGATTTTTAGAGTAAGATCATAAACTCACTTCATCACTAGTAACCATCATAGCAACTAGAACATTGGAGACACATCATGAATGAATGGACAGATTTTTCTTCCTCATTTATCAGAAATTACAATGCAGTGAAGTCTGACTTAATAACATTTTACTCTACTGCAAAAGTGTCAAAACCTATCAGGAAACACCATTTTAGTATTTGTTCATCAAGAAGCCTAAGAACAGGAGTGAATAAAATATCTTACTTTTGAATACAGTGCTGAGTATATTGGCATGCTGCAAACCTGTATGATATGTTTTGAATAGACAAAACATAGGAAAAAAGCTGCTGTAAAAGTAGAGAAGATGATTGTTGTGAGCAAAGTGTGTGACTATTTTATATATGGTCACAGGTTACTTTATAGCACATCTCATACATGTGGACAATATTTGCTCTCTTTGGCCGTTTGGATTCATTTGTACCATAAATGCATCTTTTACCACCCTGTTCCCAGATTCATGGGTTTAATGTATGGCACTGTTTAGGTCTTTATTTTTCCTCTTAACTTTCCCAGAGGGAGTCTTCTAGTGTGACCATACTGATTGATGATCATTCTCTCAATGACTAACCTCACAGAGTGTGTGTGTGGACAGCTTTATGGCTCATGTAACTCTGGGAACATTTCCAGCCACTTTCACATTGTTTCCCTTTGTTTTCTGTGGCCTTTCATAGAAGTTATGCTTATTTTCTTACTTTGTTTTCACTTTATCTCATAGCAAACTACTCTTGAGTTTTGATTTCAAATATTATATCCTCATCTAAATGTCTCACTGTGTCATTCAATAGGCTTTTTGCATAAAATAATTCAAGTTTATTATCAATCATTGGTTACGTCTCTTGCCTCTGGTTCTTGGTCACTGTCTTATTCTCTTTAGCACAGTTTGACATATTGTAACTCAATATATTGTTGATTTTGTTTATAATATGCTATTATTTTGGTATTATTCTCTGTATCTCTCTATGTTATAATCTGATGCATTTTAGACATGTGCTGTGTGAATTTGCTGAATTTTGGATGATTTTTGAAATCATGAAGTATTAGTTTCCAATGTTTGATACTGCCTTTTGATTGTGCTACTATTAGAGTTGCCCTCTCATTGCTATTGTTGCTGTTGTCAGTTGATGTTGCTGAGTCCATTATGACTCTCGATGGTCCCGGTGGCGTCAGAGGAGTATTGTGCCACATACGTTTTTTAAGGATGTGACTTTCAGAAGCAGATCTCTAGGCCTGTTGAGTAGGTGCTGCAGGATGGTTTCTAACCACCAACCTTTTGGTTAGTAGTCAAATGCTTAACTGTATGCCCCACCCAGGGACTATTATAGATACAGTAGATTCTTTAAGTCATAATATGAAAATAAACATTAGTTCTGACTAACTTAGAACAAAGAACAAAAACTGCTTTTGCCTTCAACTAAGTCCCTGATAACATAACTGGTAAAATCCTACTTGCCTCCCTTCTTTCCTGTCTTTTCTCTGTTCTTCCTCTCTTTTTCTCTTCATTATTTTCTTTCATTCCTTTTTGATACCACCCCCTAGCCACTAGGAGTGGAAGGGAAACCAATATTGTTTAATTTCTGATTGTTTAAGTTACATAGGTCCACTAAAATATTTCAAAAAGTACTGAAAAATATTCAAAATGTTTCATAAGTCACTTTTATTCCAGGGGGGTTTCCCAAACTGCTTTTTGCAGAAAACATAACTGAGTTTCTCTGTGCCTAGAAACTGCTGAGATTTATTTTCTCTTTTACACACAATATTGTTCACCAATTATTTACTACTATGAAGAAAATAATGGTAAAATAAACAGTAACAATAGTTGTTGTCATGTGCCATCAAGTTGGTTTTGACTCATAGCAACCCTATGTATACAGAATGAAATATTGCCTGGTCCTGCATTATCCTCACAATCATTGCTATGCTTGAGTGTGTTGTTGAAGTCTCTGTGTTAGTCCATCTTATTGAGAGTCTTCCACATTTTTCGCTGACCTCTACTTTACCAAGTTCTCCAGGGACTGGTCCCACCTGATAACATTACCAAAGTATAAGAGACTAAGTCTGGCCATTCTTGTTTCTAAGGAGTGTTCCATCTGTACTTAAAGACAGATTTGTTCATTCTACAGGCATTTCATGGTATAATTAATATTTTTCATGAACACCATAATTAAAAGGCATCATTTCTTCTTCAGTCTTCCTTATTAATTTTCCTGCTTTAGGATACATATGAGGCAATTGAAAATACCATGGCTAGGGTCAGGTGCACCTTATATATCTTTGTTTTTTAACACTCTAAAGAGATCTTTTACACCAGATTTTCCCAGTGCAGTATTTCATTAGTTTCCTTGACTGCTGCATCCATGGACATTGATTATGGATTCAAGTAAAACGAAATCCTTGACAGCTTCAGTCTTTTCTCCATTTATCATGATGTTGCTCATTTGGTTTTCATTTTCTTTATGTTGAGATGTAATCCATAGTGAAGGCTGTAGTGTTTGATCTTCAACAGTAAGTGCTTCAAGTCTCTCTTCTTCCTTGTCAGCAAGCAAGGTTGTGTCATCTCCATATTATTGCAGGTTGTTAATGATTCTTCCTCCAATCCTGATGCCTCTTTCTTCTTCATATAGTCCAGCTTCTTGGATTATTACAACTTCCTCGGAAGGAAGGTTGAGCAATCCTACTTCTGTAGTGATACTGCCTCGGAAACCCAAGGAAGGGTCGCTATGAGTTGGGGCCGACTTGACGGCACATAAAAACAACAACAACAACACATCATTCAGTGTTTTGCCCATAGAATTCTTCACTATTGCAACCTATTTCTCAAGTTTTTCTTCATTTCTTTCAGCTTGATAATTGCTGAGCATGTTCTACACTTTTGTTTTCCTAACTCTGGGTCTTTGCACATTTAATTGTAATACTTTCTTCTTGAGGCGCCCTTTTAAATCTGTTCAGCTCTTTTACTTCATCATTTCTTCCATTTGCTTTAGCTGCTTTGCAATCAAAAGCAAGTTTCAGAGTTCCTTATGATATCCATTTTGGTCTTTTTGTTCTTTCTTATTTTTTTTAATGGTCTTTTGCTTCCTTCATATATAATATTCTTTATGTCATCTCACAACTTGTCTGGTCTTTAGTCATTGGTGTTGAATGCATCAAATCTAATTTTTTATATGGTTTCTAAATTTAGGTGGGATAAATTCAAGGTCTTGTTTTGGTTTTTGTGGGCTTGTTTTAATTTTCTTCAGCTTCAACTTGAATTTGCCTAGGAGCAATTGATAGTCTGTTCCACAGTAGGCCCCTGGCCTTGTTCTGACTGATGATATTGAGCTTTTCATTGTCTCTTTCTTCAGTTGTACTCAAGTTGATTCCCATGTATTCCATCTGGTACAGTGCTTGTGTATAGTCACTGTTTTTGTGGTTTAAAAAAGGTATTTACATTGAACAAGTTATTAGTCTTGCAAAATTCTCTATTGTCATTTCTCTCTCCAAGGCCATATTTTTCTACTACCAAAGCTGTTTCTTTGTTTCCAATTTTTCCTTTCCAATCATCAATTATATCACTAGTTATCAAAGCATCTTGATGGAACATTTGGTCAATTTCAGACTGCAGAAGTTGGTAAAAATCTTCACTTTCTTAATTTTTAACTTTAGTGGATGCTATGTAAATTTGAATAATATTAGTATTAACTAGTCTTCCTTGTAGTTGTATAGATATTATTCTATCACTGATAGCATTGTACTTCAGGATAGATCTTGAAATGTTCTGATAATGAATGTGACACCACTCCTCTACAGTTTGTCATTCCCAGCATAGTAGACCATATGATTGTCTAATTCAAAATAGCCAATACTAATCCATATGAGCTCATTAATGCCTAGGATATCAATCTTTATGCATTCCAATTCATTTTTAATTACTTCCAATTTTCTTAGATTCATACTACATACTTCCCATTTATGCTGGATAATTGATTGGTAAATGTGCTTCACTGACACCACTTTGTAAAGTTTCCTCTGCAACATGGAGAAGCTGAGTTCAGTATGCTTATCAGAGTCCCTTTTGCTATATAATTTCCAACCAACTAGAGACACTTCCACTTGAATAGAAAGGCAGGAAGAAGGAGAGGTGATTGTTCCCTAAAGGCAGCTTTAGTCAGATGCTATACAGGTGAGAGCTCCATGTTGGTTTATGGATCTGTTCCTAATAACAACCACTGTCTGCTTGAGACAGAGATTGTCAATGGGAGCTTCAAGATATTTGCAGGAGTTGCAGCACCTTCCTCCTCACTGAGCTCATAAAACTCCCTAGATCAGTGTTTCTGCCTGAGTTTATTGATAGTGGCTTCCCTGACTTTACTCCAGTAGTTGTATAATTCTCTTCTTTGTATTAAAATCCTTTATGTTTGGAATACATAAGGTGGCTTTTGTTCCTAGCCAAACCCTGACTGATAAGTTATTATTTAAATGAGGTATTAGTATTGTTATTTTACAGTTAAGGAAATAGTTTCAGTGAGTCATGTAACTTGAAGAAGTAAACTGAGCTAGTAAGTGAAGGAGGTCTGTATCACAGACCTTTGTACAGAAGTTTATATTATAGTTTTTCCAAATCACTTCTGATGATGCTGCTTCTGTCCCTTCAAGTGCTTCCTGTCCTTACTTCTAGCACTACTGTTTCATCTTTTCCTCAATGTTCTATGGCTGCAGACTCTTCTAGTACCCAAACCAGGCTCTTGGTATTATTAGGGACAACCAGTCTTGAGGGATATCTCTTTTTACTTCATTCTAAGAACAAAATAGTTTGTCTCACTTTTTCTGATCCCCTGGAGGCTTGGAAGGTGGATATTCCATCTGTCTGTCCTTGTTCTGGGTGAGCAATCTTTCATCTCAATCCTGATTGGTGATGGACAGTGAAATGATTAGTTTCATCTCTACTGTCAGCCAGATTTCCCCTTGCTAGATTATAAAATTCTTGCCTTTGTATTCAGTATGTAAATTTTATCCTCTTGGTTTTTGCCTATTATTTGATCAAAATCTGAGGCCAACTTATGTTTCTTATTTTATAATGTGTCATATGACTTCTCCCATTCTCTTCAATAACTCTTTATTAGATCCCATTAATCATATAGAGATATTTATAGAGATTTTTCCCATCTACATTTCGGAAGACAGCCTTAAAATCAAAAGATGCTGCTTTTGAATTTGATCCTGTGGCTTTCCATGTTACCACTTATTCAGGGTAAAAAGTTAGTATATTTACAGTGGACATTTTAATGATGGCATAAATCTTATATCCTTTGTCTGTTTCAGAGTTAAAACATCAAAGTTATCTGATTTAGCATGTCAAAGATTTAAATTATGGGATAGTTAACTGAAAATTAATTGCTAAATGTATCACTAACTTCATTTTCCTTTAAAGATAAGTGATTCATGAAAAAATATGGAATAAATTTTCAGTATGTCTTCTTTTATTTTATGGAGATTTCCAATTAAGTGAATGCATTTGCTATCAATTATCTTGGAGAGATAAATGTTCTGGTTACTTAGTGCTGCTCTGACAAGAATATACCACAAATGGATGGCCTTAACCAACAGAAGTTTATTCTCTTACAATTTGGGGGCTTTAAGTCCAAGTTCAAAGTACCAGGCTGTAGGGGCTGGGTGAAAGTCCCTCAACCTTGGGGTCCAGCTCTGCCTCCTGCTCCCGGCCCACGGAGTTAGAGGCAATTCTTCACTAAGACAGCTGCCGGATGCTGAGGCTGAGAAGCCCAAGGTTGACAAGTGAAAAATGCACACTCCCGATGTTACCAAACCACAAGTTCATTGTAAGTCCCAAGGTCGGCAGAGAATGGCAGGCTGTTGAACAAGGACACAGTCACATGCAGGGTCTAAGTGTGCCATATGCTAGAGACTTTCCCCAAGGCTTCTCCTTATATACAGAAAGCAGACCACATCCCCAAACCAGCTACTCAGCTACTCATAGTAGATTCCACCATGGGGTTGATTACCAGTCTCATCATGGGGAATAACTATCATCAGCTGCCCAGTCACTCAACAGGCTCAGCCAAGTTGACACACAAACAGAACTACCACAATTCCACCCCTTGTCAACTTGGCACCTGTACAGATCTTCAGTGGGTGGCATCTGTACAGATCTCCTCACTGAGTGGTTCCAGTCCCCTAGTTCCTCTAAGTGGTGACCTCATCCCCTTGGCCTGATGGCCCCCATTCCTCTTTCTCTTGGGTATGGCAGCCCTGCCCCCCTCACTCTTGGGCGGCAGCTATGGCTCCATCCCACTGGCTCACATGAACAAGCAGCCCCATACCCCAGAACCAAGTTGTGAAGGCCTGGCTCTTTGACCTAGGGGCTTTGGTGGTTCCACTCCCAAAGGCCATGGTCCTACCCTTTCAGGCTGAGGCAGCTCTGCTTCCATTTCCTTGGTCTCTCTGCTTCTGCCGATTAATGCCAAAGGCAATCCACTCTGCTGGAAATCTTCCTGCCCCCAAAGCGTGGCCCGGCCAACCTCCTACTCCTTTTCATGCTGATCTTTTCTACCAATTAATGCCCGAAGGCAACCCACTCCGTCAGTAAGCCACCTAACCAAAAGCATCAAGCTTTCTCCTCCGTGGGCTGGTAAGGCTGTCGCTGTCTCATGCCAGTTCTCTCAGCTCTGCTACTGCCATCTCTCATGCCAGTCTCTGGGTTCTGCTTCTGCCATCTGTCATGCCTTATGCTGAGGTCTTTCTGCCAGGGTCTCAGGTCAAGGACGCAATCCACTCTTGGTACCAAATTCTGTTTTGGTTATCTAGTGCTTCCCTGACAAGAACATACCACAAATGGGATGGCCTTAACAAATAGGAGTTCATTCTCTTACAGTTTGGAGGCTTTAAGTCCAAGTTCAAAGTGCCAGGCTCTAAGGGCTGGGTGAAAACCTCTCAACCTTAGGGTCCAGCTCTGCTTCCTGCTTCTGGCCCACTGGAGCTAGAGGCATTTCTTCACTCAGACAGCTGCTGACTGTTGAGGCTGAGAAGTCCAAGGTTGACAAGTGAAAAGGCACAGTCCTGATGTTACCAAACCACACGGCAGACCATTAATTCAAGTTCATTTTAAATTCTAAGGTCAGCAGAGCATGGCAGGCTGCTGAACAATAACATGGCTACATATAGGTTCCAAGCATGTCATATGCTAGAGACTATCCCCAAGGCTTCTCCTTATATACAGGAAGCAGATAACATCCCAAAGATAGCTACTCAACTGCTCACTGATTCCACCATGGAGTTGATTACCAGTCTTATCATGGGGAATAACTACCACCAGCTGCCCAGCCACTCAACCAGGCCCAGCCTAGTTGACACACAAACTGAACTACCACATTAAGTTAAACTCGCTTAATTAAACAGTCACTTTCAAAGTTTCTGGGTCTAACTTTGACCCATCTTAAAGTTAATTTAGCTTCCTTTCAAGGGAAAGTCAGTGACTTACCTAAAGATTTCTGCTTCTTAGTGTGAATTAGTGAAGCCATTTGACAATGTCAAAAAGAGATGAGAGATATTTTGAATTTCAAAAGCAATATTTTTTTGATGAACTATAATAATCACTAGCTTATCTCTGTTCATTTCCTCCTGCCATGAAAAGATATAGAGGCTTTTGTCAATCATCCTCTTTTAAATTCTGCGTTTATACCAGTTACTGGAGCTAGTTATATATGGACTATGAAGAATTTCATTGTATGGTCTTAATGACTTTTAGTCCCTGATTTAAAATATTTTCTTAGTCTTGTCTCATTTATTCACTCACTCCAGAGCCTTATTGAGTGACTGCTCTATTAAATAAATAAATAAACAAATGGAAAAATAAATATAACCCTTAACATCAGGGATACAGAGACTAAGACGAGACAAACACTTAAAGTGTTAAGTAATAGTAAAATGTAGAAAATGCTGAATAAGAAATATGACTAAATGATAAGGTTATCACAGGAGAGGAATTAGAATTTGCTTAAATCATCTGGAAGGCCTTACCAAAGAGCCGAGGTGTTAGCTGAATGAACCGAGGGGGTATGAGTAAGAATTCTTCATGCAAAAATGTAGATTGAAGGGTGGGATGGGATTTGAATAAAGATTCCAAATTTCCACATTTTCCCTAGGATAAGAAACACACCAGGAATAAAGTATCCATCATTTTTGTGTTTAATCTTTATCTTGTTGCTGTTGTTATGTGGTGTTGAGTTGGACCCGACTAATAGCGACCCCTCCTTAGATTTCTGAGGCAATATCACTACGAAGTAGATTGCCCAACTTTCCTTACGAGGAGTGGCTGGTGGGTTTGAACCACCAGCCTTCTGGCTAGCAGTCAAGTACCTTAGGCACTATGCTACCAGACCTCCTTAATCTTTAAGGTCATATTTAATTTAAAAGTCTCATTCTCTTTCAAACACTTTCTTACTTTAGATTCATTGCAATACAGTATTATATACTTCATCAATATATGACACATATAAACAGCTTCAACATTTTCTTAGTTATATTATGGTAGTGTAATGGTTAAGCACTTGGCTGCTACCTGAAGGTCTGGAGGTTCAAACCCACCAGCTTCTTTGTGGGACAATGATCTGACAGTCTTTTCTGTAAAGATTTACAGGCTTGGAAACCCTATGGGGCACTTCTCCTCTGTCCTACAGGATCACTATGTGTTGGAATTGACTAGGTGGTGGTGAGTATTTGTTGTTGTTGTTGTATTATTCCACATTCTATAACTTAAGCTAAGGTATGTAAGAATTACTTTAAGAATTTGGTATTCTATGGTTACTATGAGGTAAATTTGGGGATAAGGCACTCTCCAAAGGGAGCTGTTTTCAAAGAGTTAGCAAGTGAATAAAAGCTACTAACTGGGTATTTCTGGGAATCGTTACTCATAAAAAATAACATTCTGAAAAACTAGAAAAAAATAATTGATTCCTTTTTGAGGAATAACACATTAATTTGGTAGGTAGACTGTATTAGCAAACTACTCAGGTGCATCACTCCACTTTGATCCATCTCTCTGATATATGACCTCTTTATGGAATAATGGGCTGAGATGAATTTCCTTATGCAACATGAAGCCCACAAAGTGTTAGAAGATGTGGACTCTCATATGGATTATGGCATTTAGTAATGAGGTCTTCAATAATCTACTTAACTTCTTGGAAGAGCAGCATCTTCCTTACCTGTAAAAAGGAGATTATTCCATCCTGTTAACATAGGAAAATGAAATACTATATATAAAACAAAGATCTATATAAACTACAAAGTATTTTAGAATCCCTTAATAATCTTCAGATTTCTTTGCTCAGGAGTGTATATAATGTGAGTGGTAACATCCCTTGAGAGGTGACAGTACCACATGACATGTGGAGTCCATCAGAGAATACCAATATAGGATCACAACCCTCTGATATTGCTGTTCAGGATTCTTACTATTACAGCATGTAAGTTTCTCTCTGGGTTTGTGCAGAAGAAATGGACCTCCAGTATTGCTGTGTTAGCAATTTTGATACTAAAAATGACCACTTAGAAAAAGCATATTTGTGGCTCATCTGCTTTATGGGAGCTATAAATGTAGGAGATAAATTACTTCCCATTAATCTGTGCCTAAGAATACATTTCTTTTAAAATTCTTAGAAGTATTTGTCATTTCCTACTTAACACTATCCTAATTCACACTAATGATTTGAGAATTCCCAAGACATAACTAACTTTTGCAAATGAGTAGCAATGAACATTAAAAAAATATTATAAAATCAGAAGTGTGGAATCGTGAGATACACTTGCTGTATTTATTTTGACAAGGGCAGTTTACTTTCTGTAACTCATAATACAGTACTATTGTAAAATAGTATATGTACTAAAGTTGTTTTATTAGAGTAATAAAGCCTAAGTGAGAAGCCTCATTAAGGCCCACCACCATTAGAATGTTGCTAAATATTAGGAGCTCTGGTAGCATAGCGCCTAAGGTACTTGACTATTAACCAGAAAGCTGGCGGTTCAAACCCACCAGTCATTACTCAGAAGGAAGGTTGGGCAATCTACTTCCGTAATGATACTGCCTCAAAAACCCAAGGAGAGGTCGCTATGAGTCAGAGCCGACTCGACGGCACATAACAACAACAACAAATATTAAGTTAAAATTATCAGGCTATTGTGTATGTTTTTGTTTTTTAGCATTCTGTTCAAAATTCTATTAAGAATTGTGGAGTTTTCAAAGAACATGAGGGATTTAAGGACTTTTTCTTGATCCTAGTTTTCCTTGGGATGAAAACATTTTTTTCTGAATATTTGCACAATTCCAAGTAGGACAGATTTTTCAGTTGGTGGAAATATTTGATTAAGTCTGTGATCATGAGAAGAAGCTCTTGTACAATGGCTACTAACTGAAAAGGTAGATCCATGGAAGAAAAGACCTGGCAATCTGGTTTTTTAAGATTACAACCAAGAAAACCCAAAAGGGTAGTTCTAGTCTGCCATCTGGGGTCACTGTGAGTAAGAATCAACTAGATGCCACACAGTAACAATTGTGAGCAGGTTCCAAGAAAAACTTTTTGCTAAGAATATAGGCTTAGCCCTTGTTGGCAATACTTTTGCAAAATTAAACCTGAGACACAAGAATCAGTGGCGTCGGTGGGCGGATTCAATGAGGCACGCACAGTGGCTACTGAGCTCTTCCTTGTTGGTTCTATCTGTTTCTAGAGTCCATGCTCATTCACTTAGCTTTACTTTGGTCTTGAATTTCTCAAAGTTAGGGACCATAACTTATGCCTTCTTTGGGTTCTCTCAGGACCATGATACACATAAATTCTTAATATGTGTTGTTGACTATAAGACACTTGAACATTTTCATTTATCCTGGCTATGGAAACCAAAGCCAAAAACCAAACTCACTGCCATCAAATTGGATCTGACTCATAATGACCCCTCCTTAGGTTTCCTAGGCGGTATCACTGCAGAAGTGGATTGCCCAACCATGGAGGAGAACTATATTTTTTCCTCAGTTTCACCCTGTAACTTCAGGTATAAGATGAAGCTAGTGAGTGGATCTTAGAGGAAGGAACAAGCAATACTAGGGATCAATATTAGAAATTAATACGTAGGAAAAATATATAGGACAATATTGATGGTATTTTTGAAAAAGCATCTTGTGAGTCAGTTTGAAAACCTTCGTAATACCCATCACCTATCACCATTTCTGGAAAAGTGACTTAAAGTGCTACTGAATGACTGTTGTATCCTTTAATTTCTTCTGATGAATAACTGTTTTCACTAATCCTATGGACATTGTAGTCATACAAAAATTCTTTCTGTTCTCTATTTGTACACTTTACCCTGGTTTAAACTCACATTCAGTAGAATTATATTCTACCATTTTCCATTAAGTGAGCAACCAATATATATAAACAGAGTTATTTTCAGTTATTCAAAACCTTCAATAGGTTATGATTCACATAAAACACACAAAAATAATAAGTGAAATCACGTTTTTTTTTTTTTAAGTACATGATATATTTTGAGGACAAATTTTATCATTTTATCAATTTATCATTTTTCTTTGTTCAGAGAGTAATAAGAAGTAGAAGTAAAGAAATATATGGTTTATATATGTGTAGATTTTTAGATAGTAAATTCTATTTGGAGCTCTGTTAGCATTGTGCCTAAAGCACATGCCTGCTAACTAGAAGGCTGAAGGTTCAAACCCACCAACCACTCCTCAGAAGGAAGGTTGGGCAATCTACTACTGCCTCAGAAACCCAAGGAGGGGTTGCTATCAGTTGGGTCCAACTTGATAGCACATAACAACAACAACAAATTCTATTTAACTTCTCATTAAATAGAATGTGTTCACCAACTGCTAGTTTTAGTTCTCCAAGTTATTAATAACTTTCTGACATAAAAATATAATGAGAAAGCATGAAACAGAGTGATATTATGCTGCATTTTCCCTCTATCTCCTGCTTGCTTTTTACTTCTCTACTTTCTTATATAGAATGCTCAGGCTTGTTGTATGTTATGAATTCCATAGAGGATGTAAGTTGGTGGTTTGTAAATATTGAAGAACCCAGAAAGGAAAGTTGAACATTTTTTCCTGGAGTGTGAAGTCATACAGTGTGACCAAGATTGCTGATACTTGCTGTCAAATTGTCTCTGGCTCATGGTGGCCTTATGTTTAACAGAAAAAAAGTTATCCAGTACTCCGACATCATCATGATCATTGGTATATTTGAGTTCATTGTTGTGACTATTGTGTCAGTCCTCCTCACTGTGGGTTTTCCTCATTTCCATTGGCCCTCTACTTTACCAAATATGATGTCCTTTTACAGTGATTGGTCTTTCCTAATGATATGTCCAAAGCAAGTAGTCTCACCACACTCACATCTAAGGAATATTATGGTTGTATTTCTTCTCAGCCTGATTTTTTTCACGATTTTGGCAGTTCACTCTATGTTCCATATTCTTTGCCATTGCCATAGTTTGAACACATCAATTCTTCTATCTTCCTTTCTCATTGTGCAACATTATGCCCCTCCTGTGTGTTTAGAAGTGCTTAGAAGAACACTTAGCATAGATTAAGTGCTATGTAAGTGTTACTGACTACCATTATCTAAAATTGTAGGTAAGATTTGTACTACTACTATTTATTCTTTGAATAAATAAGTGCAAATTATTCCTAATTTTCTATTCTTTTAAATGTTTTTAATCTGTATAATATAATATAAGTATTTCAAAGAATCTTATAAAGAACAATTACATGGATTCTGTTAAGAAAGATGTATTTTAAACCAAACTCAAATTATGGTCCTCAAATTATGTGTTAGAAATGCAAAAACTCAGCATCATCCCCAAACTAGTTAATCAAATTCTGCTTTTTAACAAGATCCCCAGGTGATTAACGTGCACATTAAAATTTGAGAAGTACTACTCTAACTACACTATTATTAATAAAAAATAATGTAGTGACAGATAATTGAAATTCTTGATGAAATGTAAAGAGCTTTTACCAGGTTCAAAGAACTTTAAGGGAAATCCTTTGGTACATGAAACAATCTATAAAATCTACAGTGTCAGAATAATATTTTGAGATATGAAGGTATGTCTGATTTACCCCTATATTCTCCTATTTTTTTTTCCTTCTCCATCACTATTAAAAGAGTACGTAGACATTATGTCCATTGCCTTAGGGACCAATGTGATGTGGTACAAAGCAGAAATTCTATGTCCAATCCACATGTGCCAAAGGCTAAGCCCTTAGGTCACAAGTGTCAAAATAATGACTTACAGGCCAACTGCATTTCACAGATATGTTTTATTCAGCAGCACAATGTTTGCTTGCTTTTCAATTTATTTTCAAATTCAGATAAGTGTGGGAAAAAGGAATTTCCCTAAGCCTGCCTCCATTATCATGAAAGGAGGGTTGGTTATTGTTGTTATGTGCCATCGAGTCGGCCCCGACTCATAGCGACCCCTCCTTGGGTTTCCAAAGCAGTATCACTACGGAAGTAGATTGTCCCATCTTCCCTCCAAGGAGTGGCTGCTGGGTTTGAACCGCCAGCCTTCTGGTTAGCTGTCAAGTGCCTTAGGCACTATGCTACCAGAGCTCTCAAGGAGGGTTAGGGATTCCTCAAATAGCCAATGTTAAGTTTCACATCAAACTATTGGATTGGAAAACAAAAATAAAGATCAAGTTAACTTACTAAAAAAGTAATAGGTAACACTTATATAGCCCTTAATATGTGATAGGCATTCTCCTAAGCACTTATATTCAATCATTTAATCCCACGAAAACCCTATATTATAACCAAAAAAACTCCAAACTCACTGCCACCTAGTCGATTCTGACTCATAGAGACCCCTTTTGGATTTCCGAGGAAATAAATCTTTACCGCAGTATATTGCCCAGTCTTCCTTCCATGGAGTGGCTGGTGGGTTTGAACCACCCACCTTCTGGTTAGCAGTCAAATGCCTTAGGCACTACACCACCAGAGCTCCTTACCCTATACTACAGATGTTATTATTAGTCCATTACACATATGAGAGTACTGAGGTATAAAGACATGCAAAGCGATTTGCCCAGTCACAGAACTAATATGTATAAGAGTTGAAACACTGGTTGCATATTGATTAAGTATCAATCAAAAGATCCAAGGCTTGAACCTACCAGCTGCTCCACTGGAGACAGATGTGGCAGTCTGTTCCTGCAAAGATTTCAAGGCTTGGAAACACTATGGGGCTGTTCTTCTGTGTCCTAGAGGGTCACTATGAGGTTGAATAGCTTCCCCAGCAGTGGGTTTGTTTGTTTGTACTCACATTTACACCTGTGACACATGCTTCACCTCCTTTTTTAATGCCATGCCTAATACAGGCCAATACCAGACTGTTGTAGGCCTAGTGAGCCAATGGAGATAGCAAATACAACAAGTGCAGCAGAAGGTTGTCTTTTACCTTGTTGGTGGATCACTGGGTACTGCTGTATTTGTTTCCTTAGCTTAAAGATAAAAAGGGAAGTGAGCCTGTGGCCCTGATCTCCTCAATTTGGGGGGTCTTTTGCTTTGTACACTAACCATTGCAATTGGCAGAGCAGCCTCGGTGAGGAGTTGGGGAGGCACCCTGTGCCTGAACTCACTCACTTAGGTATTGACTTCAGCATTAGGAGTTTATCTTTTGCACTGCTGGTTTTCTGGTAATCGAAATGAGAGAAACCTTGACCAAACAGAAGCAGTCATGTTTACTGTTCTTTGATTCTGCACCAGTCCTTCATGGTCAGGCCTAGGTCAGCATTCGATCTTCACATCTGTACATTTTTCTTCTTAATTTCTATCCACTTAAGTAGGTAAAATCTACTTACAGCAAACTACTTTATAAAACTATTTGTAGAACAAAAATACTTCCAAAGTTGTGTATTACAAGAGAAGGCAGAGAAGAGACTATACATGCAGGTTGCTCTGGGATTTAGTAATGATATGATGAAGAAAAATCATTTCACTTTACAGTTTCAGTATACTCCTTCCTCACTTCCAAGACAGTCCCTGAAGCATGGTTTGTGTGAGTAGAGATTTTGGGCTCAATCCCTTACTCCCTTCCTTTTTTGTTCCTTTGGAGACTGAATCTAAAACCAAAATCAGTTTAGCTATTCTCTCTTACAAGAAATAAGGATAAAACATAATAACTGTATTTCAGTCTTCCCAAATGGAACAAGGGATTAAGGACCACTCCTGGAAAGCATTAATTTCTGATTGTTCTGGTTCAGACACACCAAGACAGAGCAGCCTTGGGGAGCCTGAAAGAGATCTCAGGCAAAAAGACATGGGCACTGGCAGCTGATATTGGTATGAGGTAGGCCTATTTAGTTGGTGAGATTTTAAAGAAATGCGAATATTTGGGGAAAGAACTCTAGGCAGAGAAAACAGCCTTTTCGAAGCTAATACAAACGTCCCAAAATGGGCAACATTGAAAGGACTATGGTATTTACTCTGAGTGAAGTGGGAGCTCTTTCAGGATTCTGTTTTCATGGATCTTTGAATAGTTTACTCCTTGCATCAGCCAATTCTTATCCCTAATTTCCATCTCTTCTGAAAGATGTCCCAACAACTCTAATTGCTTTCTCTTCCTAATCTCCCACTTCAATCTTTATCTTTCATTTGTTCATTGCTAACTGAAATTATTTTGTGTATTTGTTTTCCTTTCATATACCGGTTTGTTTACAGGTTTCCCTCACTAGAATGCAAACTGCAGGAGGACATGGATTTTGGAATGTAAAATCATGGTGTGTAAAAAAGCTCTGGTGTCAAAATAGTTAAAGCATTTGACTGCTAACCAAAAGGTCAGCAGTTCGAACTCACCAGCAGCTCCATGGGTGAAAGAAGCCTACTTCCATAAAGATTTACTGCATTGGAAAATCTGTGGGGCAGTTCTACTCTGTCCAATATGGTCAATATGAGTCAGAGTTGACTTGATGGCAGTGGGTTTGCTTTTTGGTTTGGTCCTGGTATGTAAATATAGGCCATTATCACAAAATACCTTATGTCTCTCTGTCTCTGCCATTCACTTCAACCAGACTTTCCAAAAAATTTGACATCAAAAAATATTTTGAGGAATATATCAGTTTCATAGAATGGAACTAAAATTTTTGATTAAGGACAATATGAATATTAATAATAAAGATTATTTGTAAATGTTTAGTAGTCAACAAATAATTTGCTTAATAAACTAGACATACAGAAAAAGGCAAGAACACTTTTTTACATAATTAATACATACAAATAATAGAGTGGAAATTGTTATAATTATTGAGGAAAATGTTACTAATTTTTAGGCAGTAGCTGCTTAAAATGTGATTAGCATATATATTTATTTATTTATTAATTATTATTATTATTATTACTATTATTTTATTTGTTTGGTGTTGTATTGGGTTGACTTAACAGGTAGAAAATATGCCACCAGAATGTATCCTGAATTATGACTATGGGTTTCTTAAATATGTCAGTCTAATAAATATGCTGGCAGATGTGTATACAAGCAAAGGAAACATTTATATAACAAGAAAAACCCATATGGTATAAACAGTGTCAAAGTACTTAAGCAAATAAGACATACTGTGTATAGGTTAACTAGTGGCATTGATAGTAAGATCACCTTGCTCAGCAAACCTAAGCCATATTTCCAACAGAAAAATTCTGTTGGAATTTGTAATGTGTGAAGGTAATAGAATCTAGAACAATTGAAGTGGAATTTCTCATAAGATTTGTATTTTACTCCATAAATTTAGAGCCATGTTATCTCTTTCTTATATATCTCCTCCTTATTTTACTCTGCCGTTTTTTCAGACTTTCTGACAATCATGATGGCCTTAGCCATCAAAAAGAGACACTTATTTTTTTATGTGTGTGTCTGACTGAAAGTAAAACAGGTTTACTCTTTTTCTTGCTACCACTACTAGATTTTACTTGCTCCTTAAGAGAAAAAGTGTTGCTTAGCTTTCTTGGGAAAAATTGTTTTTGAGTTAATTCTGAAAGCTGAGACTTGGTATGGACGGCAGTTAAGCACTTCCTTCAAGCTTGTCTTCCTGTGATTCAAGAACTACAGAAGCACAGACGTTTAGACTTTGCTAAAAATAATTTTACTTAGCATCACTTTTAAATTAGGAGAATGATTAACAACAATAAAAAACAGATTTACCCACAAATATAACACATTTCTTATTCATCAAGATAAAACATTTGATTGCTCAGTTCACACTATAAAAGCAAAGAAAATTTTAATTAGATAAAGAGGAGAGTAAAGAAAGTATTGTTGTTGTTGTTATTTGCCGTTGAGTCGGCCCCGACTCATAGCAACCCCCCCTTGGGTTTCCGAGGCAGCATCACTACGGAGGTAGGATTGCCCAACCTTCCTTCCCAGGAGTGGCTGGTGGGTTTGAACCGCCAGCCTTCTGGTTAGCAGTCAAGTGCCTTAGGCACTATGCTACCAGAGCTCCTAAAGAAAGTATAATACAAGGAGAATACAGAAACAGAACTTTAAGACCTTGAGTAAATACGGATTTTTTTTTTTTTTCAAATTTAATCTCTGTATAGATGATAGAATGTTATTCATTTGTTTCTTATAGTCCAGGTATGTGATTTTACATTAAACATATTTTTTTTCACGTGATAATTGAATTACTTGGTCTTATAAAATGATTAATAATCAATAAAATGAAAATAACAACACATGTTATTGTGATGCTTGAAGGCAGGAGAGTTCAGGGAGGTTGGTGAAAACCTTTCAAAATTACCAGGATTTAGTCTAGAAGGAGGTCTGGGCTACTGTGTGGCATTCCAACACAAATGCACCTTTGCTAAAGATGGAAAAATTTAATTTACCTGGCACAAATCTAACGGAAGGCTGAGAATAGGGTATTTTATTTTTGTGCAGTGTGGTCTAGAGCCAATCCATGGGAGTGAGTCCATTTCTAGGCCTGAAGAGTAACTCAGGACCATAGTCTCTGGGGTTCCACCAACCTCTATCTGACAAGTAATTCTGGTCATTTTTGTGTTTTTGAATTTTGTACCACATTTTTCCTCCCACTGGGAGCTCTAGTGGCATAGTGCCTAAAGCATTTGACTGCTAACCAGAAGGCTGGTGGTTCAACCCACCAACCACTCCTAAGAAGGAAGGTTGGGCAATCTACTTCTGTAGTGATATCGCCTCGAAAACCCAAGAAGGGGTCACTGTCAGTCAGATCTGACTCAACAGCAGTGAGTTTGGTTTTTCCTCCCACACTGTCCAGGATTTCCAGTTCTGATCCCTTTCCAAATGGATGGTATTGGTAGCCAGGCACCATCTAGTTCTTCTGGTCTCTGGATCATGAAGGCTGAGGTCCTTGTGGTTCATCTCATCCGTGGACCAATTGTTTCCAGATGCCTTTGATTTTCTTCACTGTTCTTTGATTTTTATGAGAGGAGACCAATAGTTGCATCTTAGATAGCCACTCAAAAGCTTTTAAGACCGGAGGCGGGGCAAGATGGTGGAGTAGGCAGAAGGATTGCACAGACCCTCTTCAACAAAGAAAAGGGAAACCAATTAACACAGACACAGAAGATAATTTTGGACCCCTGAGCCTTGAAGGAAAGGATGCAGAATTGGACTAAACCCCAACTAGCAGAAGAATCTGCATGAAAATACCAAAAAAAAGGAGACCTAT
>NW_006921995.1:116743-125506 GCF_000298275.1 Orycteropus afer afer | reverse complement strand
GTAAATTTTGGTCAATGACATGAGACAAAGTATATGTGAACTGCTGTATGAAAAGTGAATTTACTCTGTAAATCTTCACCCAAATCCTAAAAAAAAAAAAAAAAATGCTTTTATGACCCCACCCCCTACTCACCAAAGTAAGTTGTAGAACAATATTTTTTATGTACCAATTGATCATGTCCCCCAAGATTATGGTCCCGAGTCCGCAGGCCTGGTGATTTCATCTTAAGGTGTTTGGTTGTCTCTGAGAAGTTACTCCAACTCTGTCTTCTGTTGCTTCTGCAATGTGTATGGCTAATTTTGTAGCACAAATGCATATGTAAGATTATCTTCAGCCAAATCTATCCTTGGTCTAAGGTATATTCCTGTTCAACTACTACCCCCACATGATCTTCTCACCTATCTATGCATTTATCTGTAGCCTGGTGTTTTATGTTAACTGTGATGCAGTATTGTTCATGTACTAGTATTTGCCTCTGTTTTCTATGCCTTATGTGCACATTTCAGTGTCCTTCCTTTACCCCTTTATGTCATCATGCTGGTCACAGACTCTTTCCATACCGTCACTCCCTTCAACCAAATCAACATGTGATCCCCAACTACTCTGAATTTTCCCTCCCATTCCCTCCCATCTCCCGAAACCAAAAAAGTGAATTTCCTTCCCTTAGTAAACTTTTCCTTGACTTTTTACAATAATAGGCTCATACAATACTTGTCCTTCTACAGTTAACTTATTTCACTCAGCATAATATCCTCCAAATTCATTCACATTGTGAGATGATTCATGTATTCTTCATTACTTTTTAATGTTGCATAGTATTCCATTGTACAATAGTTTGTTTCTCTATTCATCTGTTGATGGGCATTTAGGTTGTGTCCATATTTGTTATAGTGAATTGTGCTGTGATGAACATGGGTGTGCATGTGTCTGTTTGTGTCCTGTCTATCGCCTCTTTGGGATATTTTCCTAATAACGGAATCAAATGGTATTTCTACTTTCAGTTTTTTAAGGAAATGCTACACCATTTTCCATAATGGTTGTACCAATTTGCGGTCCCACCAGCAGTGTGTGATTGTTCCAATCTCTCCATAACCTTGTTAGCATTTGTTATTTTCAATCTTGTTGAACTTGTATTATTGCTGGGGCAAGGTGATATCTCCTTGTTATTTTGATTTGCATCTCTCTAATGGCTAATGATTGTGAGCATTTCCTTATGTATTTGTTGACCACCAGTATGTCTTATTTTGTGAAGTGTCTGTTCATGTCCCTTGCCAATTTTTGAATTGGATTGTTTGTCTTTTTGGTTTTGAGGAGTTGAAGTTTTCTATAAATTTTGGAGATAAGTTCCTTGTCAGATATGTCATGTCAAATATTTTTTCCCAATCTGTAAGTTCTCTTTTTACCTTTTTGGAGAAGTCTTTCAATATGACTAAGAATTTAATTTTAAAAGGTCCCAATCATTTAGCTTCTCTTCCACTCTCTGTGAATTTTGGGTTATGATTGATAGTCTATTTATGCCATAGATTAGGGCCCCTAGATTTGCCCCTATTTTATCTTTGGTGAGCTTTGTAGCTTTGGGTTTTACATTTAAATATTTGATCCAACTTGAGTTCATTTTTGTATATGGGGTAAGGTATGGGTCTTGTTTCATTTTTCTAAAAGTGGATGTCCAATTTTGCCAGCACCATTGTTAATGAGGCTCTCTCTCCCCCATTTAATGGGTTTTGATCCTTTGTCACATATCAGCTGTCCATAGACCAAATTCATTGCCGTCAAGTCAGATCTGACTCATAGCAACCCCTCTTTGGGTTTTCAAGGCAGTATCACTATGGAAGTAGATTGTCCAATCTTCCTTCTGAGAAGTGGCTGGTGGGTTTGGAATACCAGCCTTCTGCTTAGCAGTCAAATGCCTTAGGCACTATGCCCCCAGAGCTCTCTGGATGGATGGGTCTATTTCTGGGTTTTTAATTCTGTTTCATTGATCTCTCTGTCTATCATTGTACTAATACCATGCTGTTTCACCTACTGTGGCTGCATAGTAGGTTTTGAGATCAGGGTATAAGAACCCTACTTTGTTTTTCTTCTTCAGCAGTGCTTTGCTTATCTGAGCTCTCTTTCTTTTCTATATGAAATTAGTGACTGGTTTTTCCATATCCTTAAAAAAAATCTGGGTCAGGATTGCATTGAATGTATAGATTGCGTTGGGTAGTATCACCAGTTTTACAGTATTCAGTCTTCCTATCCATGAACATGAATACCAGAAAGAAGTTTACTTATGTTTTATTGATTATGCAAAATCCTTCAATTGTGTAGATCATAACAAATTATGGGTAACATTGAGAAGAATGGGAATTCCAAAACACTTGATTATACTGATGAGGAAACTGTACATATATCAGGAGGCTATCATTCGACCAGAACAAGGGGATGATGCATGGTTCAAAATCAATAAGTGACATTGTCAAGGGTTTATCCTTTCACCATACTTATTCAAATTGTATGCTGAGCAAATAATCCTAGAATCTGGACTATATGAAGAAGAACATGGCTTCAGGGTTGCAGGAAGACTCATTAACAACCTGCAATACACAGAAGACACAGCTTTGCTTGCTGGAAGTGAGGATGACTCGAAGCACTTACTGATGTAGATTAAAGACTACATCCCTCACTCCTATCCCAACACTATGGGAGAGAGATCCAATAGAGCTACTACTTCAGGACCATAGTACTGGGATACACCAGACTCAATTGGCACAATAAAATTCATAAAAGCATTGCTCCACATCTTACATTGGTGAGTAGTGACTGGGGTCTTAAAAGTTCAAGCAGCCATCTAGGATGCAGCTAATGGTCTCCCAGTGTCAGGAGTGAAGAACAACACACACAAAAACAAGGGTATTTAAAAGCAATTAACCCTAGCACACAATGGCCCTTGAGACCAGAAGAACTGGGTGGTGCCCAGCTACCAATGCCAACCACTCAGGCAAGGAGCAAATCTGGAGATCCTGGATAGAGTAGGAGGGAAAACATGGAACAAAATCCAAAAGCTCAATAATGACCAGAATTACTGGTCAGATGAAGTCTGGTGAGACTCCCAATCCTATGGCCCTGAAATATATTCAGCTCCTGGAATAAAACTCACCCCTAGGGGTGAGCTCTCAGACTAATGGTTAGTGAGATGTACATGCAGACCACCCAACCCAGGATGCTGCACCCACACACTCAATGGTAATACATCCCCTAAAGCAATAAACCATGGGACACAAAGGACCAACATTCAAACTGAGGAAATGCAGGATGAACAGAAGTGCATAATTATAAGGGGCACAGGGGAAGTGTTGCAGGGTAGGGAGGGGAGGAGGCTGGGTTGGGGTTGGACATGGCAAATGGGGAATGAAACTAAATGTACACGTGACTTTGAATGTAAAACAAACTCTTAAAATAAAAAAAAATAATTAAAATAAAATAAAATTCATGGTAGAAAACATTAAAAAAATAAAATAAAGACTACAGTCTGCAGAATGGATTATATCTCAATATAAAGAAAACAAAATTCCTCACAACTTGTTCCATAAACAGCTTCATGGTGGATGGAGAAAAGATTGAAGGTGTCAAGGGTTTCATATTACTTGTTTCTACAATCAACAACAATGGAAGCAATAGTCAAGACATCAGATGGCATCGCATTTGGCAAATGTGCTGCCAAAGTCCTCTTTCAAGTGATGAAGAACAAAGATGTCTCCTTGAAGACTAAGGTGTGCCTAATCCAACCCATGGTATTTTCAGTTTATTCTTATGCATGTGAGAGCTGGACAATGAACAAGGAAGACCAAAGAAGAGCTGATGCTTTTGAGATGTGGTGTTGGAGAAGAAAGCTAAGAGAACCATGGTCTGCTAAAAGGATTAATAAATTTGTCCTGGAAGAAGTGCAGCTGGAATTGCTCTTGAAAGTGAGAATGACCAGACTTTGTCTCACCTACTTTTGTTATGTTGCCAGAAGGGACCATTCCCTGGAGAAGGATATCATGCTTGGTAAAGCTGAGAGTCAATGAAGAAGGGGAAGGCCCTCAACGAGATGGATAGACACAGTGACTGCAATAATAGGTTCAGATATAGCAAGGATCATCAGGCTGGGACAAGACTGGGCAGTGTTTTGTTCTGCTGTGCACGGGGTCACTATGAGTTGGAGAGGACTCGACAGCACTTAACAACAACAACATCCATGAACAAGGCAGATTCTTCCATTTGTGTAGATCTCTTTTAGTTTTGTGTAATAGTGTTTGGTTTATTTGCTTGTTTGTTTGCTTTGTGTCCCTGGTAAGATTTATTCCTAAATATTTCATCTTTTTTGGTAGCTATTATAAATGATATTGTTTTCCTTATGTCTTTTTTCAGCAACCTCTTTGTTGAGGTAGAGGAATCCAACAGATTTTGTAGGTTGACTTTATATCCTGCCACTTTGCTGAAGCTTTCTATTAGGTCAGGTAATTTTTTTGCTGAGTCTCTTGGGTTTTCTATGTATAGGGTCATTTGTTGTTGTTGTTGTTGTTGTTGTTAAGTGCCATCAAGTCATTTCTGACTCATAGCGACCCCATGCACAGCAGAACGAAACACTGCCCGATCCCGTGCCAGCTCCACAATGTCGTCTGCAAATAGAGATAGCTTTATTTCTTCTTTGACAATTTTAATGCCTTTTATTTCTCTTTCTTACTTTATTTCCCTGGCTAGGACTTCCAATACAATGTTAAATAGAAGTGGTGACAGAAGGTATCCTTGTTTGGTTTTCATTCACAAGGGGAATGCTTTGAGAATAAATTATTTTATGTTTCATTATATAGCCTTAAAACTCTTGATGTATGAAAGGAACTATGTTGAGTTATCGATCTTGGATAACTGATCATTTAAAATAAAATTGATGTACTTCATCTTATTAAATGTATTATTTAAATACACCTTCAAAAATCTATTAGATTTATTTATAAATGATATTATGGAGTCACTAGAATACTGGAATTAATATTTTTAAAAAAGAAAGTACCACAGTTAATTGGACAATACTGCTTGTATTTTGGATTCTTTGGAAATTTACATTTCAGTAAGGCCTCTTCCTTTGCGTAATGGAGGTACAGTTATAAAATTGAGGAACTGTGGGGTAAATGTTGGCCCAATCTTTATCTTTTGAACACTATTTATATTTGAGTGCAGTGTTGTAGACATTGTTATTTTTGCTGCACTAGTGTTTCTTTCCTTTGAGAAGTCTCTTTCCTTTCTACTTCAGTGTGATTCTTCAGTATATCAATTACATATTTCATTCTTCAAAATGGAGCTCTGATGACACAGTGGTTCAGGCATTCACTGCTAACCAAAAGGTCAGCATTTTGAACCCACCAGCCACTCCATGGGAGAAAGATGAGGCAGTATGATTCTTTAAATATTTACAGCATTGGAAACCCTATGTGGCAATTCTACTCTGCCCTATAGGATCACTATGAGTTGGAATTGACTTAAAGGTAGTGGTTTGGGGTTATTCTGCAATGGCAGAAATCTGAAGAGGCAATTGATGGATTTTTTTGCCACTGTACTTATCATGTTCCCTCTTTCCTGTAGTCTAATGTTTTGATTCTTCTGTGAGTCTAAGAATTATGCTTGTTGTTGTTATGTGCCGTCGAGTCAGCCCTGACTCATAGCGACCCCTCCTTGGGTTTCCAAGGCAGTATCACTACGGAAGTAGGAATGCCCAACCTTCCTTCCGAGGAGTGGCTGGTGGGTTTGAACCACCAGCCTTCTGGTTAGCAGTCAAGTGCCTTAGCCACTATGCTACCAGGGCTCCCAGAATTATGCTATGCCCTTAAAAAAACTATATTTCCCATACAAGTTAGTCAGAATTGGATTATGTTGCTTATAACTTGTTGTTGTTAGGTGCTTTTGAATTGGATCCCACTCATATGTACAAAAGAACAAAACACTACCCAGTCATGCATCATCCTCACAATCCTTGCTGTATTTGAACCTGTTATTGAAGCCACTGTGCCAATTCATCTTGTTGAGGGTCTTCCTCTTTTTCACTGACCCTGTACTTTACCAAGCACAATATTCTTCTCTAGGGAATGGTCCCTTCTAACAACATGAACAAAATAGGTAAGATGATGTCTGGCAATTCTTGCCTCCAAGGAACATTCAGGCTGTCCTTTTTCCAGGACAGGTTTATTTGTTCTTCTGGAAGTCCATGGTATTTTCAGTATTCTTCCAGCACCATAATTGAACATTTTATACTCTCCTTTGATCTTCCTTACTCATTGTTCTGCTTTCACATGCATATGAGGTAATAGAAAATACCATGGCTTGGATTAGGCTCACCATAGTCTTCAAAGAGATGTCTTGGCTTTTCAGAACTTTAAAGAGGTCTTTTGCAGCATATTTGTCCAGTGCAATACAACATCTGATTTTTTGACTGTTGCTTCCATGGGTGTTGATTATGGATCCAAGTAAAATGAAATCCTTGACAACTTCAACCTTTTATCCATTTATGATGATTTTGTTTATTGGTCCAGTTGTGAGAATTTTTGTTTCTTTATGTTGAAGTGCAATTCATACTGAAGACTGTAGTCTTTGATCTTCACCAGTAATTGCTTTAAGTCATCCTCACTTTCAGCAAGCAAGGTGTTGTCATCTGCATGTCACTAGTTGTTAATGAGTCTTCCTCGAATCCTGATGCTGATTTCTTCTTCATATAGTCCTTTTTCTGGGATTATTTGCTCAGCGTACAAATTAAGTATGGTGAAAGGATGCAACCCTGTTATCCACCCTTTCTGATTTTAAACTATACAGTATCCCCTTTTTCTGTTTCAATGACTTCTTCTTAGTCTATGTACAAGTTCCTCATGAGCACAAATAGATGGTCTGGAATTCCCATTCTTTGCAATATTATACATAACTTATTATGATCCACACAGTCAAATGCTATTGCATACTGTATAAAACACAGGTAAACATCTTTCTGAAACACTTTGCTTGCAGCCAGAATCCTTCTGAATTCATCAATGATATCCTTTATTCCACATACTCTTCTGAATCCAACTTGAATTTCTGACAGTTCTTTGTCAATATAGTCTGCATATGGTTTTGAGTGGTTTTCAGCAAAATTTTAATCATGTGCGACATTAATGATATTGCTCAATAATTTCTACATTCTGTTAAAAAAAAACTGACTGCCGTCGAGTTTATTTGACTCATAGTGACCCCTTCTTGGGTTTCTGAGTTGTTATCTGTATGGAATTAGACTGCCCAAACTTCCTTCCAAGTACTAGCTGGTGGGTTTGAACCACGAGCCTTCTGGTTAGCAGTCAAATGCCTTAGACGCTACACCAGCAGAGCTCCCCTTTATTTGGAATGGGTGCAGATATCAGTCTCTTCCAGTCAGTTGGCCAGGTAGCTCTCTTCCAAATTTCTTGACATAAATCAATAAGCATCTGCAGTGTTTCATCTGTTTGTTGAAACATCCCAATAGGTATTCTGTCAATTTCTAGTCCCTTGTTTTTCACCAATTCCTTCAGTGCAGCTTGGACTTATTCCTTCATTATCATTGGTCCTTCATCTTTGCTACATCCTGAAATAACTGAACATCTACCAATGTTTTTTGGTATAGTGACTATGCATATTGCTTCCTTCTTCTTAAGATGCTTCCTGCATCATTCAATAGTTTGCCTATAAAATCCTTCCATATTGCAACTCAAGGCTTGACATTTTTCTTCAGTTCTTTCTCTTTGAGAAATGTGGAGTGTGTTCTTCCCTTTTGTTTTTCTAACTTCAGGTCTTTGCACATTTCATTATAATACTTTCCTTTTTCTTCTTGAGCTGCTCTTTGAAATCTTCTGTTCAGCTCTTCTATCTCATAATTTTTCCCATTTGCTTTAGCTACTCTCCATTTAAGAGAAAGTTTCAGAATCTTTTCTGACATGCATTTTCATCTTTTTTTTTTTTCCTTTTACTTCCTTCTTAGTGACTGTTTGCTTTCTTCATATGTAATTATTCTTGATGTAATCCCACAACTTGTCTGGTCTTTGGTCACTGGTATTCAATGCATCAAAACTAGTCTTCAGATGGTCTCTGAATACAGGTAGACATAATGAAGGTCTTTATAACTAAGTATCTTGAAATAATTGGGACAGAGACTTTATCTCAGCATCCTTGAAATTCCAAGTGGTGACAACTGATTTGGCAAATATTAGGCTTCCAAAACATGTTTTAAAAGAGCAGTGAGGAACACAATGATATTAATTACTATCAGAAACATTTTAGTGCTTTTCATTGTCAAGATAATGTACAACATTTTATACTATTCATGATATGTTGCTGTTGTTGTTAGGTGCAGTCGAGTCATTTCCAACTTATAGCTACCCCATGCACAGGAGAACAAAACACTGCCTGATCCCATGCCAGCTCCATGACCCCTGCTATACTTGAGCCCATCATGGCAGCCACCGTGTCAATCCATCTCATTGAAGGCCTTCCCCTCCTTCTTCGATGCTCCACCTACCAAACATGACATCCTTCTCCAGGGAATGGTCCCTTCTGACCACAAGACCAAAGTAGGTGAGATGAAGTCTGGTCATTCTGACTTCCAAGGAGCATATTGGGTGCACTTCCTCCCAGACAGATCTGTTAGTTCTTTGAGCAGTCCATGGTACTTTCAGCATTCTTTGCCAGCACCACAACTCAAAAGCATCAACTCTTCTTCAGTCTTCCTTATTCATTGTCCAGCT
>NW_006921995.1:106721-115068 GCF_000298275.1 Orycteropus afer afer | reverse complement strand
GTCTTTAACTTCAAGTTAAACTTGCATATGAGCAGTTGATGGTCTGTTCCACAATCAGCTCCTGGCCTGGTTTTGGCTGAAGATATTGAGCTTTTCCATCACCTCTTGCCACAGATGTAGTCAATCTGATTACTGTGTGTTCCATCTCGTGAAGTCCACATGTAGAGCCGCTGTTTGTGTTGTTGAAAAAAGGTGTTTACAATGAATAAGTCATTGGTCTTGCAAAATTCTACCATGTGAGTTCCAGCATTATTTCTGTCATGAAGGCCAAATTTTGCAAATACCAGTGATTCTTCTTTGTTTCCAACTTTTGCATTCCAGTCACCAGTGATAATTGACATATCCTGATTGCATGTTCAGTCAATTTCAGACTGCAGAAATTCATAAAAATCTTCAATTTCCTCATCTTTGGCTTTGGTGGTTGGTGCATACATCTGAATAATAGTCATATTAATGGGTCTTCCTTGTAGGCATATGGATATTATCCTGTCGCTGACAGCATTGTACTTCAGGACAGATCTTTAAACATCCTTTGTGATGATGAATGCCTCGCCATTCCTCTTTAAACTGTCATTCCTGGCATAGTAGATCATATGATTGTCTGATTCAAAATGGCCAAATCCCATCCATTTCAGCTCACTAATGCCAAGGATATCAATCTTTATGCATTCCGTTTCATTTTTGACAACGTCCATTTTTCCTAGATTCATACTTCGTACATTTCATGTTCCAATGATTAATGGATGTCGGCAGCTGTTTCTCCTCAATTTGAGTGGTGCCACATCCGTAAATGGAGGTCTCAAAAGCTTTACCTCATCCATATGAGTAAACCTGGGTTTACTCTGATTATGCAGATCTTTCCCAGTCCTATTTTGTGAGTCTTCCAACCTAACTGGACTATTCATAAAGTTTTGTGGTAATGTATCAGACAGTGTTTCTTTGCTATTCATAAGTTTTTCCCTGGCCAATTCTTTGAGAAGTGGATGGCCTCTTCCTTCTTCCTAGTCTGTCTCAGTGTGTAAGCTGGGCTGATACCTGTGCACCATGTGCATCCCGCTGGGTTAGAAATAGCAGTGGCTCAGCCTCAAAACTCACATCAACATGTTACCACGGTATGAGAAACCAACAGACAAGTTTGTCTCCCTGTTGGAAACCTCTCCTACCACCCTTACCTGGGTCCCTGAGGCTGACTTCTCCTCTGTCCCGGTTCCTGGGCCTTCCCCCCCTCTTCTCCCACTCCCCCACCCTGCTTCTTTGGGAATGCCTGGGTTCCCTCTCCTCACCTGGATCCCTGCAGCTCACTCCTCTTCTGTCCTGGTCCCTGGGCCTATTCATCTCCGCTCTCTGATTCTCCCACCCTGCTTCTTTGGGCATGCCTGGATTCCCTCTCTTCACCTGGATCCTTGCAGCTCATGCCCTTCAGTCCTGGTCCCTGGGCGTATTTGTCTCTGCTCTTTGCTTTTCCTTCCCTGATGCTTTCGGTGTGCCTGGGTTCCCTCTCCTCACCTGGATCTCTGCAGTGAACTCTTCTGTCCTGGTTCCTGGGCCTTTTACTCCCCTTTCTCCCACTCTCCCACCCTGATGCTTTAGGCATGCGTGGGTTCCCTCTTCTCACCTGGATCCCTGTGGCTCACTCCTCTTCTGTCTAGGTCCCTGGGCTTATTCCTTTCCCTTCTCCCATTCTCCCACCATGATGCCTTGGGTGTGCCTGGGTTCCATCTTCTCACTTGGATCCCTGCGGCTCACTCCCATTCTGTCCTGGTCCCCAGGCCTGTTCATCTCTGCTCTCTGGTTCTCCTGCCCTGCTGGTTTGGGCATGCCTGGGTTCCCTCGCCTCACCTGGATCCCTACAGCTCACTACTCTTCTGTCCTGTTTCCCAGGCAATTCCTTTCCCCTCTCCAGTTCTCCCACTCTGCTGCTTTGGGTGTGTTTCAGTTCCCTCTCCTCACCTGGATCCCTGCGGCTCACTCCTCCTATGTCCTGGTTCCTGGGCCTTTCACTCCCCTTTCTCTTGCTGTCCTGTCCTGCTGGTTTGGGCATGCCTGGGTTCCCTCTCTTCACCTGGATCCCTGTGGTCACTCCCGTCAGTCCCAGTCCCCAGGCCTATTCATCTCCGCTCTCTGATTCTCCCACCCTGATGCTTATATGATATATTTATAGCAGATTAATTAATTTATTTGGGAGATGGTATGAAATTTCTTTCTATAAGATACCACCTTTCCCCTGAACAGTGCTGCTGCTTCTGATTTCTCTTACGGACTATAACATGAAGTACTTCCATGTCTCACTTGATACCCAAACCCCTCCAGGGAATCACCACCACTTTATTTTCCTAGCACCACAAATACTTGCTGTCACAGCAGGATAATAATCTGTGTTGAAGTATCAATATTTGGTCTTTGCTCCTTTTGATGTATATTCTGTTAAGGAAATGAAAAATCAACTAGAGAGAACATATAATCATGCTATTTGAATGCCCAAATTATCATCCAAGCTAGCAGACTTTTGAGAGAAAAGGGACATATTTGTCAATTGTCAGTTTATCTTATGTCAACCAGGACTATCCTGATTAAACTGTCCACTCTATAAATATTTAAAAGCTTTGTGGTGGCAAGTATTATTTACACTAATATCCCCTTTTCTCTTTCAAACTTTCATATCATTATATAGTGCTAGGCTAGGAACAAATCTAAGAGACAGACACCAGGATATACTCAGAGTTACTCCTTTCCTTCCATAATTAAAGTTAAATGTATGGTGTCTAAGTTCTTTAAGAAAAGTTGTTTTCTATCTTCAATCTTATATGCAAATATATTTGATTTGGGATATTCAACAAATTTATTAAATAAACTTAGACCTCTGAAACTCCATAGTTTCTAAAAACAGCTCAGTCATATCTTTTCCTTTTAATCTAACTGGTAAGAATAAATTCCATTAGAAATAGATTTAAGTTCATACTTAAACCCTAAATATTAAATAAGTAAGCTATTTTCAAAGCAGTTTTATAGATCACTTTTCTATTCATAGAAAACATCAAATTAAAATCAACTGCAAGGTACTTTATCCAGGAATTTAATAAACTAGCATCTTAGAATGCCAAAAACAGGGGATGTTTCTAAACAAAAGTTTCTATGATGAAGTCTCACTAACTTTCAGGGCTTTTGTTTGGTTGTTTGATTTTTTGTTTTGTCTCAGCTCTTTATAAAGAGCTCCACATATGCAAAATTTACTACCCTTCATTCTTTCAATTCATTCTGTTTTTTAATGTTTCCACCACTGGAAATTTAAGTAGGTCCTGAATATTCAAAGACTGCTGAGGATAGAGAGGGAGGCCAAGGCTTGAGGAAGGATTGATGGTTGATTAAAGCATGGAGACTCACATATAACTGTGTTGAAGGATCTCCCAAACTCCTATGGGTCTTGCTGTCTGGGTTGAGAGTGTTCAATTTATAGAGCTCTTGGTGCTACACCTTGGCTCACATGCATCTGAGAAATGTACACAGGGATATTTTTTCTTTACAAATAACTAGGTTTTCTCTACAAAATGAGGTGGCTTCTCATGCTGAGAAGACATTTTCCTCAAAAAAAAAAAAAAAATCTGCAATTAGCTATCATTAGTTTCACATGAATATTGAACAATGAAACATTCTCCATGAAATAAACTTTATAGTTTGAAGATACCATCAAATATCATGGCTGTCTTTGCCATTTTAATTGAGAATTTAGAAATCAAACATCATTTGGATGGGGAAGGTTTTATATTTCACAACTCTATCACAGATGCTGCTTCCTCTTGTATAAAATGATTTAAGTATAAAACTGTTTTTCTGTGGCACTACTTCAACTTTTCACTGCAAAGGTAGGAAGTGTTTATGGCAAAGCTGCATAAGCTAACATTGATCTTCACCTCTAAGACTATTTCAGAGTCTTTGTCAAAAAACATGCACCAGAATCAGAGCAGTCAGAAATTGTTTGCTAATAGAAAATCCCCATTTCGAGTGGATACTGGAATATAAAAAAGAGACCGTGAACTATCCTCCTTCCTTTTTCATATTTACTGGTACCATTTAATATGGACTTTAGATGTCTTCTTACATTGTTAAATAATAATTAAACATCTTTCTATATGCTGACCTTATGGGCATCAGGTATAAGTTGGAGGGAGAAAGGAAGCTATGTATAACTTGGGCTATAATCTCAGGCTTCACTGGTGTAGACATGACTTGATTCCTATCAGCTGTATTGCTGACACAGAAAACTGCAATAAAATTGCTACTGATCATGATTCTTAAATGTTGGCATCCTTTGGCCAAACTAATTATTTTGAGGCCTAGTTTTCCCTCTCTCTTCTAACATCTGCAGGTATATATGTGTATGTTAGCTGATTGGCCGGAGACTCGTGGCAAACCCATGCACAATGCAACAAAATGTTGCATAATCCTGTGCTATCCCAAGATCAGTTGCAGCTTCCAAAAACCAAACTCACTGCTGTTTAAATCGGTCCTGACACTAAAAATACCTCCTTGGTTTTCCAAGGCAGTATCTCTATGGAACTAGATTGCCCAGTTTTCCTTCCAAGAAGTGGCTAGTGGGTTTGATCCACAGCCTTCTGGTTAGCAGTTAAGTACCTTAAGCACTATGCCACCTGAACTCCTAGTTGAAGCTTAGACCACTATAATCCATAGAGTTTTCATTGGCTGATTTTCAGAAGCAGATAACCAGGACTTTCTTCCTAGTCTCCCTTATTCTGGATGCTCTGCTGAAACCTGGTCAGCATTATAGCAACAGGCTACCCTCCACTGACAGATAGGCAACAGCTGCACATGAGGTGCATTGGATGGGAATTGATACTTGATTTCCCACATAATGATGAGGATTCTACACTAAACCACTATCCATTATATTTGTTCAAACTCTCCTCCCAATGAAATAATGGTTCAAGACTCTAGTCCCTGTAATGCAGACATCCAAATGTCATATAAGGCATGGGACTGTGAGATTGACAGGTGAGATACAGGACAGAGGACCATAGGGAATTCAGAAGGCAGCATAAGAGGCTGACCTGTGATTGAAAGCAAAATGGACAGCTCAGTTGAAGCATTTTTCTGAAAAAGCATGGCTAGAAAAATGAAAATAGATCTCAAGATAAGGAAAGAGAATTCAGAGTCATAATAACTGAGCAAATGGGTCTACCACTGGATTATAGGAGACAGAGATTGACCATATCTCCTAAAGCATTGACGCTTAGATATAAGTGATTTTAACAAGGAGATATGAATTTGTCTTTGGTTCAGAATGGGCTGATAAAGCCTGGTTTAGATAATCTTATCCACATCATGCACAAAAATGGATTATATATAAAGCTTCTCATTTTAACCAGTAATATATAGATCCTTATAGGATTTCTTAGGAGTTCTGGTGGTGTAGTGCCTAAGGCACTTGACTGCTAAACAGAAGGCTGGCATTTCAAACCCACCAGCCACTCCTCAGAAGGAAGCAATCTACTTCCGTAGTGATACTGCCTCGGAAACCCAGAGAGGGGTCGCTATGAGTTGGGTCCAACTCGACAGCACATAACAACAACAACAATAATACATTCAGCATCATTTTATAGCTAGCAAGTACATTTCCATCACTTCTGATTTTTCTTAGACAAACTCTTCCTAGTAGACAAGGTACTAGATCTGGCAGTGATGATTCTGCAAGCTTTGAACTTTCCTTCTGACATAATTCAGTTCCAATATAGAACATTAGAGCAGATCTTTGAGGCCTGGTGTAGAATATAGGTTCTCAACGGGCTAAATGTAATAGACGACAATAAATGATGACTGCTTGGTGGATTCACATGAATGATGATAATTGTTCTTGTTTGGTTTCATTGAGTTGATTCCAACATAGCAACCCTATGTATGATAGAATGAAACAGTGCCTGTTCATATATTATCTTCATATTCATTATTATGTTTGAGCCCATGGTTGCAGCTACTAGGTCAGTCCACCTCATTGAGGGTGTTCCTCTTGTTCACTGACCACCTATTTTGCCAAACATGACATTTTCTCCATAGCTTGGTCCCTCTTGATAACATATCCAAAATACGTGAGACAAAGTCTCATCATCCTCACTTTTAAGGAGCATTCTGGCTGTACTTTCAAGACAGATATGTTCGTTTTTTTCACAATGTTGTTGTTGTTAGGTGCCATTGAGTCTGCTCTGACTCATACTGACCCTATGTACAAAGAAATCAAAACACTGCCTGGTCCTACACCATCCTCAGAGACCTGCTATGCTTGAGCCCATCATGGCAGCTACTGTGTGAATCCATCTTGTTGAGGATCTGCCTCTTTATCACTGACCCTCAACTTTACCAAGTTATGATATCCTTCTTCAGAGAATGATCCTTTTGACAATATGACCAAAATAGCTGAAACGATGTCTGCCCATTCTGGCTTTCAAGGAGCATTCTGGCTGTACTTCTTCCAGAACAGATTTGTTCATTCTTCTGGCAGTCCATGGTACTTTCAGTTTTCTCTGCCAAAACCACAACTAAAAAGCACCAACTCTTCTTCAGTCTTCCTTATTCATTGTCCAGCTTTCACATGCATATGAGGTGATTGAAAATGTCATGGTTTGGGTTAGGTGCATCTTATACTTCTAAGAGCTATCTTCACTTTTCATCACTTTAAAGAGGTCTTTTGCAACAGATTTGCCCAGTGCAATGTGTCATCTGATTTCTTGACTGCTGCTTCCATTGGTGTGGATTGTGCATCCAAGAAATAAGAAGTCTTTGACTATGACAATCTTTTCTCCATTTATTATGAGTCTGCTTATTGGTGTAGGGATTAGAAATTACAGCACAAATTTGGGAAGGCACAATTTAATCAATAACAATGGTAAGTAACTGTTTGAAATTGCATTTGACCTGGTGTGATAAGTACTATGATGTGCTATGATAAAAAAACAACATATAGTTAACCTTTGTTCCAAAAAATGAAACACACTGCTGTCGAGTTGGATCTGACTCATGGCGACCCCTCCTTGGGTTTCCGAGGCAGTATCACTATGGAAGTAGATTGCCCAATCTTCCTTCTGAGGATTGGCTGGTAGGTTTGAACCACCAGCCTTCTGATTAGCAATCAAATGCCTTAGGCACTATGCCACCAGGGCTCCCAATCTTTGTTAGTTAGGCTTAAAATATAAATTATAAACAATCTCTTTAATTTCTAACTTAAAATATGCGAGATTTGACTAATCTCTAACTTTGAAGAAAAAATGCAACATTTGACTAATCTCTTACTTGAAAAAAATATAGTATTCAGCTAATCTCTAATCTGAGAAAGAATATGCAACATCATGTGTCACACTGGCACTTAACATGTAAAGCCAATGTGAGAAAACCATATCTAGCTACTGGAAGTCTGCTTATTCAATGAGAGAAGGCAGAGACAATGGACTCTTCCTAGTCTCTTACTTTTTCTAAAGACTGAGAACCATTGACACACTGCCTGACATCACCAACCTTGGATCTTAGGTATGAGGAAACTCTCCCACATTCAAGCCAGATGAAACTTTCCTCCTTAGACTATGCAAAGGCATTCAACAGTGTGGATCATAAATTAAGGATAACATTGGAAAGAATGGGAATTCCTGTGTACTTAATTGTGCTCGTGAAGAACCTGCACATTGATCAAGAGGCTGTCATTCAAACAAAACAAGGGAATACTTCATGGTTTAAAATCGGGAAGGGAATGCATCAGGGTTGTATCCTTTCACCATACTTATTCAATCTGTATGCTGAGCAAATAACCCAAGAAGATAGACTATATGAAGAAGAACACAGCACCAGGATAGATCTTCCAAATTTTGTTTTACCTACTTTGATACATCATGCCTGTGATAGTTGCAGTTGTGTGTCAACTTGGCTGGACCACAATTCTAAGTGGTTTAAGCAGTTGTGATGTGGGTTATTTCAACGATGAGATCAGATGTATATGTTTTGAGCAACCAATCCATTGAAAGGGAGTTTCCCTAGGGGTGTGGACTGCTTCCAATATATTTATGGACATCCTGGGAAAAAGTGGCAATATTCTGTGGATCAGGATCCTGTTGTGCTGCCTACAATTGTCCATGAGTGAATAATCCATCATTCACCCTGGAGATCTTGGATTTGTCATTCATGGGCATCAACAGCCAGTATACTGCCTGCCGACCTTGAGCTTGTCAGCCCCTGCAATGCATGCATTGGGAAAAGCCTCCAGCTTGATGTTTGATCCAAGAACTTGGGACTTGCTATCTTCCGTAAGTGTGTGAGTCATTTTCCTATGATAAATCTCTCTCTCTCTCTCTCT
>NW_006921995.1:102476-106621 GCF_000298275.1 Orycteropus afer afer | reverse complement strand
TGTATGTAACAGTATTGATCTCTGTTGCCTTTAAACTGGTTTTGCCTCTCTAGAGAACCCATCCTAACACAACACCAATGCATGCAGCAGTCAAGAAATCAGACATTGTTTTGCACTGGGAAGATCTTCTGCAAAAGAATTCTTTAAAGCATTGAAGAGCACTGATGTCACTTTGAAGACTAAGGTGTGCCTAACCCAAGCCACAGTATTTTCAATATCCTCATATGCATGTATAAGCTGGACAATCAATAAGGAAGACTGAAAAAGAGTTCCTGCTTTTGAATGATGGTGTTGGTGAAGAATACTGAAAATACCATGTACTGCCAGAAGAACAAACAAATCAGGCCTGGAGGAAGTGCAGCCAGAATGATCCTTGGGAGCAAAAATGACCAAATTTTGTTTTACCTACTTTGATCATGTTGTCTGAAGGGACCATTCCCTGGGGAAGAATATCATTCTTGGTAATGTAGAGGATCAGGGGAAAAGGTGAAGACCTTCCACAAGAGTTATTGACAGAGTGACTGCAACAAAAGGCTCAAGTATAGGAAAGACTGTAAGAATGGTGCAGGACCAAGCAGTATTTTGTTTTGTTCTACATAGCGTTGCTATGAGTCTGAGCTGACTGGATGGCACTTAATAGCAATAACAACATGTGCACATGAAAGCTGTACAATGCATGAGGAAGAGTGAAGAAGAATTGATGCCTTTGAATTGTGGTCTTTGTAAAGAATACTGAAAATACCATGGACCACCAGAAAAACAAACAAAACAAATGACTCAGTCCTGGAAGAAGTGGAATGCTCCTTAGAAGTGAGAATGGCCAGGCTTCTTTTCACCTATTTTCTTTTTTTTTTTTTTTTTATTTTTTAAAACAAAAAACAAAAACAAAAACAAAAAAAACAACTTTTTATTGTGATTTGGGTGAAAGTTTACAGAGAAAATCAGTTTTCCATTCAACAATTCATACACATTTTGTTTCATGTCATTGATTACAATCCTCTAAATGTAACATCACTCATCCTATTTTCTCCCTGTATTTATTTCTATTCCTTTTTCTTTACTAATCATTCCTGTCTTTTGAATTTTGTCCTTGGGCAAATGTTGTCCTTTGATCTAGAATGAGCAATTGTTCTAAGGAGTGTATACCTCTCTAGAGTTATTCCTGTAGACTATCTATTGTTTTGCTGAAAATTGAGCCACAGGGGTTAGTTTACTTCCAGATCTGAAGAGCGACTAAGGACCACAGTCTTGGGGATTCCACCTATCTCTATCCTGGCTTATTATTATTATTATTATTATGAGTTCTGTTCCACATTTTTCTCTCACTCTAATCAGAACCTTCTAATGTGATTCCTTTAAGGGTGGTCAGTAGTGGTAGCTGTGCACCATTTAGTTCTTCTGGTCTCAGGGTTGTGGAGGCTGAGGTTCTCATGGCTTATTAGTCCTTTTGACTAATTGTTTCCATATATCTTTGATTCTCTTCCCTCTTCTTTTCTCCAGGCATGGAGAGACCAATAGTTACTCCTTAGATGGATACTCACAAGATTTTAAGACCCCTGTCACTACTCACCATAACAGGCTATAGGACATTTTCTTTGTGGACTATTATCAGTTGATCTTGATGTCACCTGAGACTATGGTCCCAAGCCCCAGCCTCAACAAGTCCTTCCCCATGGTGTTTGGTTATGGCTAAAAAGTTTTCATAACTTTGCCCCCTGTGTGCTCTACTGTATTTATGAATATATTTACAGCACATTTATATATGTATGTACATATATCCTCTGCTAAACCTGTATATATCAGTGGGTATAGTCCCAGTCTCCTTCCCATACCTGTTCAGTTTGCTTGTCTCTTTAAGTATACACTCATGGATTATTGTTATTACTCTTATGCAGGATTGTGTATGTAACAGTATTGATCTCTGTTGCCTTTAACTCTTGTACTCCTGCCCGTGTCTTTCTTTGCCTTGATCATTTTTTACTGACTTCTCCCTTATTGTATATTGTCTTTCCTTTCACCCAAGTTAATATAACACTAAATAATTTTTTTAAAGACACATGACACCTTAATAAATGTATGGAAAATAGATTGGAAGAAATACATTAGAGCTGATGGTTATGGAAGGAAGGGAGATTGGGCATGGTGGATGAGAGAAGAAAAATAAACAAAACAGGGGACAAAGTTAAGAACTAGTACAGGACAAGAGTCAGTGCAGAGTTATGTATGGGAATAAATGGCAACCTGATAATCAAGATTGGGGCAGCTTGAGCAGATATGGTCCCAAGGCTCTGTGCCTGTGCTGAGTATTTCTATAGAACCAGCAGTTGTTCTGGATTCTTCACAGTCCCCAGTATACACTTGAGGGCTGATGATGGACTTTGGAGTAGTACAGAGCCAGGCTGTCCTTTGAGGGTGAAGTAGGTAGTTGATAGTTCCCATTCCTCTTCTTGATTCTTTCATTCACTGAACATGCATTTTTGAGTGCTTATTTTTTATATACATTTTATTGAAATATAATTTATTTACAGTGAAATACACAAAACTAAAGTGACATGAGTCAATACTTTTTTTTTTTTTCTCACTGCTCCTTCCCCTTTCCTTCCACCCCTGGTAACCAACAAAGAAAGTTTCCTTCCATAAATAAACTTTTCCTTGACTTTTTATAATAATGAACTAATACAATATTTGTCCTTCTGTGGTTGACTTATTTCATTCAGCATAATGTTCTCCAAGTTCATCTATGTTATGCGGTTATCACTTATTTTCATCATGCCACCAGAAAGAACCATTCCCTGGAGAAGGGTAGCATGCTAGGTAAAGTGAAGGATTAGGGCAAAAGGAAGAAACTTAATAAGGTGGATTGACACAGTGGCTGCAATCATGGGTTCATGCATAGCAAGGATTGTGAGAATGGCACAGGACCCTGCTTCGTTTTCTTCTGTTGTACATTGGGTTGCTATGAGTTAGAATTAACTTAAGGGCACCTAACACCAATTAGCAATTCAGCTGTGCCCATTTTATTTTATTTCCTTTTTTTCTTTTAGCAATGAAAATTTAAAGTATTCAGTTTCTTTCCCTTAATTATGCTTCTGTCTTTTTGAAAATGGTCTCTCTGAGAATAAAAATTCAAATGTTAAAATTCCTTTTCAGTATTTGCATTATCTGTTTCTTTTTTAGCTCATCTTTTTCCATTTTTTAATGCTGTATATCTTTACCACAAATATCTGATAATGTTCGATTATTTGCTTATATTTTTAAATGAGAACTAGATGGATAAATTTGGATAGCTGGTGTGTCCTTAGAAATGCGCCAGTCAGTTTTCACAAACAACTTTTCTCTAGAAAGGAAAAAAAAAAGGACTGTGGGATCTGGATAAAAAGATAGGATTGCCAAGATAGTTTTGTCTTATAGACTCAATGACAGAAAGCTGACCTTCAGCTAGGGTGTCACCCACTATCAATGAAGTGCTTTGCTTTGGGATTTTGGAAGGTAGAGGAATTAAGTTGTATGCAAATTCTGGAATGTTAGAGTACAAATCTTTTAACTTCAAATATTTTATTAAAATGGACACTGATGATGTAGTTTAAAAAGATTCATTTTCTTCCCTCATAAAATATTGTTAGATAGTTATTTATGTATATAGAGAGATAACTATGTATAAAAATTAGGATTCTTCTACATTTCAAAGAAATAATTTTTTATCACTTATGGGAATTATGTAAGATAACATTACACAATTGATTTTTCCTTTCCAATACAATGTAAAACATTTTATTATAGTTCTCTCTCTGAAGTGATGTCACATCTACTACTTTCTCAAGTGTATGTTTTGTTCTTCCACTGTCAGAATCAACTTATTTTCCAGTTGACTCTTTCTCAAAACTTTTGTCAATTTATATATTTATTCAGGAGGAGATGTGAGTATCCATTTACCAAATTTTATTTTCATCTTTTGCACTTTTGAGAAAAGGAAGAATATGTATGGTGTGTAATATCAATATAAAACCTACTACTTTCTGAAATTTGGATAGGTTTTAGTAAAATTTTTCTGTAAGGTGAAAAAGGCAACAAAAACAGATGAAATTACATTTTCCATACTCCTCAAAATATCCCTAGGTATAAAAAACCTTTATACATTTCCCCAA
>NW_006921995.1:79890-95010 GCF_000298275.1 Orycteropus afer afer | reverse complement strand
CAGGTAGGCCACACCCCTGGGGAAACTCCCCCTAGGCCGACCGGCCGCTTAGAACGCAGTCATGTGATCCATCATGGGAACCACCACTCACAACTGGAGTCCAGCCAAGTTGACACATCTTCAACTATCACAAACCCCTATTTACCAAGCATGATGTTCTTCTCTAGTGACTTATAAATGTCAAAAATACATAAGATGATGTCTCACTATCAATACTTCTAAAAAGCCTTTTGGCCATACTTTTTCAAGATGTATTTGTATTTCTGGAAGTTCATGATATAGTGAATATTCTTTATCAATGCAATAATACAAAGGCATCAATTCTTGTTCATTGTCCAGCTTTCAAATGCATATGAGGTGTCTTGTTTATCTCATGGTGTTATAACAGAAATATCACAAGTGGATAGCTTTAACACACAGAAATTTATTCTCTTATAGTTTAGGAGGTTAGAAATCCTAATGCAGTGTTGACATTGGGCTTTGGCTCTGCCTCTTGCTCCAGGTCCATTGGAGCTGGAGGCATCCCCTAATCAGGCAGCTGCCAGCTGCTGAAGCTGAAAAATCCAAAGTCAGCAGGTAAAATGGCACAATCCCAAATTGGTAGGCAACACAACAGGCCACAGGTTCAAGCCAAGGAACTGAAGATGAAGACTTGGCCAAATACAGGATCCAGATGTGCTTATAAGTAAAAAACCTTCCTTAAAGTTTTTCCATATATACTGGAATCAGGTCATACCCCAAACACAACTAATTAGCTGCTCACAGTAGACTCCACCATGGAGTTGATAGTACCACATCCAATCTCATCATGAGTTATAATTACATCCAGCTCCCACAGAACTCAAAACCATAGCCCAGACAAGATGACACACAACATTAACTACTATATGAGGTATTTGAAAATATCATGGTTTTGGGTCAGGTGCACCTTAGTCCTCAAGGTGACATGCTTACTTTTTAATACTTTAAAGAGGTATTTTGCAGCAGATTTCTCCAACACATTATGCCATTTTATTCCTTGACTGCTGTTTTAATGGGAGTTGATTATGGATCCAGGTAAAATGAAATCCTTGAAAATTTCAATCATTTCTCCATTTATCATGATGTTGCTTACTGGTTACTTATAAGGATTTTTATTTTCTTTATGTTGAGGTGTAATCCATATTGAAGGCTGTAGTCTTTGATCTCCATCACTAAATACTTCAAGTCTTCTTCATTTTCAGCAAGGGAATTTGTGTTATCTGCATATCACAAATTATTTATGAATCTTCCTCCAATCCTTATGCCACATTTTTCTTTGTATAGTCCATCTTCTCAGGTTATTTGCTCAGTATACAGACTGAATAAATATGGTAAAAGGATACAACCCTGATGCAAATCTTGCCTGATTTAAAGCCACACAGTATTTTGGCTCTCCAATTCCATCTTAACAGAAAATATCACAAATGGGTGGTTTTAAACAAACAGGGATTTATTCTCTCACACTTTAGGAAGCTAGAAGGCTGAGTTAAAAGTGCCAGCTCTAGGGACTGGGTGAAAGCCCCTAGACCTTGGACTTCTGCTCTGACTCTTGAGCCTGGCCCACTGGAGTTGAAGGCATCTCTTCACTCAGGCAGCTGCTGGCTGCAGAGGATGACAAACCCAGGGTTGGCAAATAAAATGGCACAGTCCTAATATTACCAAACAACATGGCAGGCCACTAGTTCAAGTCCAGAGACAGTCCCAAGATTGTCAGGCAGCATGGCATGTTGCTGAGTAAAGACTCAATTATAAATATGGTAAAAGTGTGCCAAAAAATTGCAGAGACCTTTCTGAATGTTTCTTCTTATATATTGGAAGCAGAACACATCCCTAAGTCAGTTATTCAACTGTTCCAGTAGATCCCACTGTGAAGCTGATTACCAGTTTCATCATGGGGAATAACTACAAACAGCTGCCCAGCCACTCAAAACCAGGCCCAGCCAAGTTGATACACAACTTAACTACCACATACAGTATCCCTTAGTTTTGTTCAAATAACTACCCCCAGATCTACATACAGCTTCCTTATGAACACAATTAAGTATTCTGGAATTCCTATTCTTCATAATGTCATCCATAATTTATCATTATCTACACTGTCAAGAAAGCACAGGTAAACCTCTTTCAGGTATTCTCCACTTTGAGCCAAGACCCATGTGACCACCAATGATATATCACATTCCATGGTTTCATCAGGGTTTGCCCTGAATTTGTGTCAGTTTGCTATTGATGTGCTGCCGCAACCATTTTTTAATTTTCTTCAGCAAAATTTTCTTACTTGTATAAAGATATTGTGTGAAAATTTCCACAAAGAGAGGATGACTTTTCATTGGAATGGGTACAGATGTTGATCTATTTCAGTCAGATGACCACTTAACTATTTTCCAAATTTCTTGGCATAAATGAGTGAGTCCTTCTGGCATTGTATTCATTTGTTGAAATATCTCAGTTGGTATTCCATCAATTCTGAAGCCTTGTTTTTCGCCAATGCAATTAGTGCAGCTTAGCCTTCTTTCAGTATTGTTGGTTCTTGATCATGTGCTATCTCCTAAATGGCCAAACCATGACCAATTCTTTTTTGGTAAAATGAATCTGTATTTCTTCCATCTTCTTTTGATGCTTCTTGCATCCATCAATATTTTTCTCATAGAATACTTCAATAATGCAATTTGAGGTTTGAACTTTTTCTTTCAACTTGAGCAATGAGGAGAAAATTGTTTCCTTTTGGTTTTCTAACTCCAAGTCTGTGAAGATTTCATTATAATATTTGTCTTCACAAGTTTCCCTTTGAATTTTACTCTAGAGCTCTTTTATGTCTTAACAACTCTATGCTCAAGAGCAAGATTCAGAGTCTCTTCTGCCATACATTTTGTGCTTTTCTTTCTGATGTAGAGTCTAAGGCACTTGACTGCTAACCAGAAGCCTGGCAGTTCAAACCCACCAGCCACTTCTCTGAAGGAAGATGGGGCAATCTACTTCCGTAGTGATAGTGCCTCAGAAACTCAAGAAGGGGTTGCTATGAGTAGGATCTGACTCGACAGCATTGAGTTTATCTCTTAAATGACATTTTGCTTTAAGTTCCCACAATTCATTTGGTCAGTTATTAATGTTCAGTGTGTCAAATCTATTCCTTAGATGGTGTCTAAATTCATGTTGGATATACTCAGTCATATTTTGGCTCTGGTGGAGTTGTTTCAAATTTCTTCAACTTCAAGTTGAACTTTCATGTAAGAAATTGATGGTCTGTTCTGCTGTTGGCCTTGGCCTTGTTCTGACTGATGATATTGAGCTTTTCCATTGTGCCTTCTCATAGATGTAGTTGTGTTTGTGTGTCTTATGAAACTGTTAAAATTGATTATGTCAGAAATGCCAATTTATTTCTCTGTTTGTAATAACAAATTAAGTTATATTTTATATTTCCTTAAGAAAAGGATTTGTAAAATATTTAAAGCCTTTTATTATTATTATTAGTCCTGTGTGTTGTTTGGAGAGCTTATTCCATGAAAATATTTGAGATTTTCTTTAAAACTGAAAAAAAAAAAATGTGATACTACAAACCTAGAGTTACGGGGATAAATTTATGACCCAACCTTGCTTGCTGAAAGTGAAGATGACTTGAAACATTTACTGATGAAGATTAAAGACTACAGTCTGCAGTATGTATTACACCTTAACAGAAAGAAAATGAAAATCCCCACAACAGGACCAATAAACTATACCATGATAAATGGAGAAAAGATTGAAGTTGTCAGATATCATATTATTTGGTTCCACAATCAACACTAATTGAAAGAGCAGTCAATAAATCTAAAGGCATATTGCAATGGTCAAATCTTCTGCAAAAGAGCTCTTTACAGTACTGAAGAGCAAAAATGTTTCTTTGAAGACTAAGGTGCACCTACCCCAAACCATGGTGTTTTCAATCGCCTTGTGTGCCTGTGAAAGCTGGAAAATGAATAAGGAAGACATAAGGTGATGTAGTGCCTACGACATTTGGATGCTAACCAGAAGGTTGCCAGTTCAAACTTTCCAGCTACTTTGCAGAAGGAAGACTGTGCAACTACTTTCATAAAGATTTACCAGCTCAGAAACCCAAAAGGAGGTCACTATGAGTCAGAATTGACTTGATGACAGTGAGTTGTTTTTTTTTTTTTTAAAGGAGTTGAAGCTTTTGAGTTGTGGTGTTGGTGAAGAATACTGAAAGTAGCACAGACTGCCAGAAGAACTAACAAATCTGTCCTGGAAGAAGTGCAGGTGGAATGCTCCTTGGGGTGGTGGTGGGGGGGATGGCCAGACTTCATCTTACCTACTTTGGTCATGTTGTCAGAAGGGACCATTCACTGGAGAACAATATCATGCTTGGTAAAGTGGAAGGTCAGCAAAAAAGGGAAGACCCTCAATGAGATGGATTGACACAGTGGCTGCAATAATGGGCTCAGGTATAGCAAACATTGTGAGGTTGGCACAGGATCAGACAGTGTTTTCTTCTGGTGTGCATATGGTTGCTATGAGTCAGAGCTGACTTGACAGCACATAACAACAACAATAGCACTGCCTTATGGGTAGCTTCATTTTTTAATGTTTGATTCTTATATTATTTACTAAGAGTATATAATTACATAATTTGTATTCTTGGATAATTAAATATGTAGAAAAAAACTTTCTGTTGTAAAAAAAAAGCAAAGGAATGTAAGAGTTAAATTTATTTTGGAACACATGGCTTCCAAAATATTGTTCCAAAATAAGTACACTGAATTTCTTTTGTATTTATGGTATAACTCACATTAGACTATCTTATTTTTTATAGGTAAACTTCTTTTTACTTGTAGCAGTGCTAATTGCCTAAATATGTGATTTTTTTTTCCATAGAAACAATTGTACTTATTCTTGAGGAATCTTGAATAGCACTATTTTTCTCTTCAAAATTTCCTTTTGAGAAAAAAACAGTGGACACAGAAGAAACTTACCATAAATCTTTAGATTTATGAAAGCACTAGAAATATCCTCAGATCAATGATTGTCTTACTGTTTCCATAGCATTGCTATTAAAAGTTTGTTTATTCATTAATTGCAAAAATCAAATAGCCTAGAAGAAGATCTTACAAACTCTCTGGAATCATAACAACCAGAGAGAATCATAACTAAATTTTGGTGAACAAGCTTCAAAATATATCTGTATGAATAAAAGCACATGTAGATACTGGTGCATTATTTTGCATAAATCATATTATATGCTACAAATCATTTTATAACCTGTCTACCTTAGCAGATTCCACCCATACATCTTTCTCATTTGGACCATCTGGCTATGCATTGTGACTTGCTAATGGAATCTGTTATCTCTATATTATCTTATGAAGATCTTTCTATCCGGGATATTCTTCCCTCTATTCTTGCCACATTAACACATATTAAAGCTTCAGATGTCAGCTAAATTGTCATTTTCCTAGAGAACTCTTCTTATTCTGCTTTTCTAAACAAATTCTCCATACCATATGGACTTACAGTACTTCAAGAGATAGTAACATAACAGAAGTAATATGAAATTTTCCTTATACTAATTGACTGTGTTAGGCTGTGTTCTCTAGAGAAGCAAAACCAATAAAGCTTATATATACATACAGAGAAAGAGAAATTTATCTTAGGAAAATGGCTCACACACTTATAGAAGCTGGCAAGTCCCAAGATTTTGGATCAAATGTCAAACTGGTGGCTTTTCCTGATTCATGCAGCTGCAGGGGGTGACAAGCTCAAGGTTGGAAAGCAGTATACCAGCTGTTGATTCCAATGAATGATGAATCCGAGATCTCCAGGGCGAATGGTGGATTGTTCGCTCACAGACAGTTATAGGCAGCACAACAGGATCCTGATCCACAGAAGAGTGTCTCTTTTCCCAGGATGTCCATAAATATATTGGAAGCATGCCATACCCTGAGGGAAACTCCTTTTCAATGGTTTGGCTGCTCAAAACATATACATCCTATCCCATCATGGGAATAACCCACATCACAACTGCTTAAACCACAAAGAATTATGGTCCAGCCAAGTTGACACACAGCTCCAACTATCACAGTCCACCCCTTGTCAACTTGGCAGTTGTACACATCTTCCTAACCATATATAATCCCTATATAATCTCTAAATAAGGACAATTATAAAGTCATATTTGCACCTAACATGATATGCTAACACACGTACAACTGAAATATTTTAACCTTGTTTATATTTCACAGTTCATAACAGAAGGACACAAAAATATTTGATGCACATATACAATAAAGAAATATAACAATCACAGTCCTTGTTTCTGCAACTAGTCATGTGGTCATAGCTGATATTAAGAACTACCTTCTTCTACCACCCATTCAGTATTTCCCTTGCCCTCAACAAGCACCTCAGCTGGTTGTGGTTCTTTGCCTGGTGGGGTAACCCAAACCTTCATTCCTGAAGGGTTTGGGCTATTAGTAGTCATATCAGAATTGGGTTGCTGTAATTTTCCATTGACTTTAATCACAGGGCATGGTAGTACTAAGAGATGTCCTAAAGAATCTCCTGTATTCCAGACATATTCTTCTTTACTTCCTAATGTAATGTCAATCCAATTTTCCCTTGGTAATCAAGATCTATCCCACCATATAGTACAGTAATGCCCTTCTTTGTCTGCTAATCCAGAGGCATGAGGAAACCAAAATGGCCGGATGATATTCTTAACTTCTAGTTCAATGCAATCAATATTGTGTCTCCAGGTAGGAGTGTTCCTCCCTGTGGGACTAAGATCTGGTCTCTGCTGCTGGCAGATTGGGCACTCAGCAATGGCGGTAGCCAAATCAGCCTTTGAAAGTGGAAGTCCATGTTGCTGAGCCCATGCATAACCTCCATTCCTACCTTCATGGCCACTTTGTTCATGAGCCTTTTGAACAATGACAGGAGTAACTGGGAAAAAGGATGGCTGGTTTCCACTGAATGTGTCATCTTATCCACCTGATTGCTAAAGTCTTCCTCTGCTGAGGTCACCATTTGGTGGGCATTCACATGAGGCACAAATATCTTTAATCCTTTGGCCCATTCAGGGAGATCTATCCACATAACTCTTCCCCATACATCCTTGTCACCAATTTCCCAATCATGCTCCTTCCAAGTCCCAGACCATCCAGCCAAGCCATTGGCCACGGCCCATGAATCTGTATACAATCATACATCTGGCCATTTCTTGTTCCATGCCAAATGAACAGCCATATGCATGACTCAGAGTTGTGCTCATTGGGAGGATTTCCCTTCACCACTGTCCTTTAGGAAAGTCCCAGAAAGGGGCTGCAGTGCCACTGCTGTCCACTTTTGAGTGGTGCCTGCATATAGCTCATGTTGTTGTTGTTGTTGTTTGCCAGCGAGTCAGCCCTGACTCATAGCGACCCCTCCTTGGGTTTCTGAGGCAGTATCACCACGGAAGTAGGATTGCCCAACTTTCCTTCTGAGGAGTGGCTGGTGGGTTTGAACTGCCAGCCTTCTGGTGAGCAGTCAAGTGCCCTCATAACCACCTGTAAACCAGGCATGAATTTTCTCTTCCTCAGTCAACTGATCATAAGGAACTTGCCATGAGGATATAGGTACAGACTGGAAGAGGGAAGGTAATGTGACTGGAGTAGAGACCATAGGCATTTAGACCACTTCTTCATGCAACTTTCTTGTGTCTTCAGCTTCTGTTCGAGCCTGATCTCTGATGTACCACTTCCATTTAGTGATCAAGTGCTGCTGTGCATGTCCAAATTTATGACTCTGTGGGTCAGACAACAACCAGTTAATGATGGACAGCTCAAGACTCATGGTGACTTGGTGCTCATGGTTAGGCATTCAGTCTCTACTAAAGCTCAGTAACAAGTCAAAAGCTGTTTCTCAAAAGGAGAGTAGTTATCTGCAGAGGGTGGCAGGGCTTTGTTCCAAAATCCCAAGGGTCTGTATTGCGATTCACCAATAGGGACCTGCCAAAGGCTCCAAACAGCATCTCTATCTACTACAGACACTTCAAGCACCATTGGATCAGCTGGATCATATGGCCCAAGTGGCAGAGCAGCCTGCACAGCAGCTTGAACCTGTTGCAGAGCCTTCTGTTATTTTGGGCCCCACTCAAAACTAGCAGCTTTCCAAGTCACTTGATAAATAGGCTGCAGCAACACACCCAAATGTGGGATATGTTGCCTCCAAAATCCAAAGAGGCCAACCAGACATTGTGCCACCTTTTAAGTTGTGAGGGAAACCAGATACGATAACTTATCCTTCACTTTTGTAGGAATAACTTGACATGCCCCACACTGTTGGACCCTTAGAAATTTCACTGAGGTGGAAGGTGCGTGAATTTTTTTGTGGTTAATTTCCAACCCTCTGGCATACAGCTGTCTAACCAATAAGTCTAGAGTCATCAATACTTCTTCCTTATTAGGTCCAGTCAGTATAGTGTCATAAATATAATGGACTAGTATGATGTCTTGTGGAAGGGAAAGGTGATTAAGATCCCTGTGTACTAAATTATGACAGTGCTAGGGAGTTGATATTCCCCTGAGGAAGCATTGTGAAAGTATATTGTTGGCCTTGGCAGCTAAAGACAGACTGCTTCTGATGGTCCTTTGAAATTTATATTGAGAAAAAGGCATTGGCCAGATCAGTAGCTTCATACCAAGTACCAGAAGATGCATTACTTTGCTCAAGCAATGAAACCACATTAGAAACAGCAGCTGCAATTGGAGTCACCACCTGATTAATTTTATGATAATCTACTGTCATTCTCCAAGATCCATCTGTTTTTTGCACTGGCCAAATAGGTGAATTAAATGGGGATATGGTTGGAATCACCACTTCTGCATCCTTAAGTCCTTGATGGTGGCAATAATCTCTGTACTCCCTCCAGGGATGTGGTATTGCTTTTGATTTACTATTTTTGTAGGTAGAGGCAGTTCTAATGGCTTCCACTTGGCTTTTCCTACCATGATAGCCCTTACTCCACATTTCAGGGACCCAATGTGGGAATTCTGTCAATTACTCAGTATATTTATTCCAATTGTTCATTCTGGAACTGGGGGAATCACCAAGGATGGGTTTGGGGACCTACTGGACCCACTGTGAAATTCACCTGAGCTAAGACTCCATCAATAACTTGACCTCCATATGCCCTCACTCTGGCTGGTGGGCCGCAATGAAGTTTTGGAATTAGTGTCAGTTCAGAGCCAGTGTCCAGTAGTCCCTAAAAAGTCTGATTATTTCCTTTTCCCCAATGAACAGTCACTCTCATAAAAGGCCTCATATCCCTTTGGGGAATCCTGGTGGAAAGACTGACATTATAAATTTTTGGTAATGTAGTGAAGTCTTCCCTTAAGTGGACTCAGCCTCCCCTTCATTCAAGGGGCCATGGGTCTTTAAAATGACTCAAGTCTGGGACTTGTCTGAGAGGTTGTGACACCATATTCTGGCAGTTCAATTTAGGCTGCTGTTAATGTGAACTACAATTCTTCTGTCTATATAGATCAAGTAAGTATTTAGTAGGTTTGCCATGTATTTCACTCCTAGGACCACCATGCTTACAGCCAATGCTGTAATTCCACATGAGTCAAAGTATTCTGATTATTGTTTCAACTCTGCTGTCCATTATGATAACCACACCCACCTTTTCTTTGTTGACTAACTGCTGCCACTTGTCCCCTACTACCAAAGGGTCCAATCAGCCCCATCGTAGTTAAGTGTCTTAGTTCAATTAGGGCAGTTCCCACTGTCAAATCTGGCTTACATAAAAGAGCAATCACAACAGTCTTCAAGGATGCTGGGGGTTCCTTCACAAATTTGTTCCTCACCATACTGGTTATAGGCATGCCCTCTGGACTCTCTATTTCTGGCTCTAGGGATTTAACCTGATAAATCCATTCTAACAGGTCAGTTTCCCTAAGCCTCTGGATACCTTCTACTACATTATACCAAGGCAGATCTGATACTTCAATTTGACTTAAGGTAGTCCATCACATCATAGTAAACCAACCAAATAAACAATTAGATTTTTTCCTAACCTCTTGAGCTGAAACATTGAATGAAGAATCCCTACTTAGTGGGCCTAAATCAATAAACTCAGACTGATCCAATGTTACATTCCTTGTACCATTATCCCACACCCTCAGTAGCTATTCCCATATGTATTCTCCAGGTTTTCTCTGTACATGTTAACAAAAACAAGTAAGTCTTTTCGGGTGTAGTGTTCCACCTCCTCAGTCACACTTTGTATTTCACCTTTTGGGGCTTGCTTGGACTTAACTTTATTTATAGGTCTAGCAGCAAAATGTGTGGTTGGGGAAGTTCCTGAGAACATTTAGCAATGTCTTCCATGGAATCTACCTCAGGCAGTGACCCAACAGGAGCAGTTGGGTTAATCCCATCAAACTGAGGTGGAAGGAATAATGGTTTTACAGTAATACCTTAATATGGGAAGGATTCAACAGAATTTACAGGCTCTATATCCTGATCTTCCCGACTATCTGACCATATGTCCCCATTCCAGGTTTCAGGGATACCATTTTTTCCCAATCAATGCCCTCACTTTAACTTCAGACACCATTCTGGGTTGGCAGTTTAATTGATGTTATAATTCAGCCACACTTATAATAAGACTCTGAGTTTGGTTTTCAGCAATATCAGCTCTGCTACTAGAAGAAATAAGGCTTTCTTTTAGAGCACAACTGGAAACATTGAGGTCTTTTATGTGCCACTTGAGCTGTGACTCAGCAACCGTGAACTCATCTCACTCTTTCACAAATTTTGTCTACCATAAGTAAGACCAACAAACCAGCTTTCTTATACTCTACTTATACTTCTTATACTCTTCTACTGTGGTAATGCATAAATAATCATGCTGACAAAATTGCAGAAAAGTAACAAATATGCAATCGCCTAGAGCCTCACTTCTCAAAAATACTTGATCCACTGATGGTGCTATTTGCTTATTAAGGTTGCCACCTTATGCCATGGATTAGCAGGGCCCTCTTTACTAATGGAGGAAGAGGTACCAGTGCCTTTATAATTAATCAAATTGGTGAACCAAAACAGAATCCTTGAGAACCAATTAAAGAAGCCCATCCTTATGATTTTGTCTCTCTAGAACCCCACTCCTGTTACCAAATGTGTTAGGCTGAGTTCTCTAGTGAAGCAAAATCAGTAAAGCTTATATATACATATAGAGAAAGAGAAATTTATCTTAGGAAAATAGCTCACACACTTATAGAAGCTGGCAAGTCCCAAGTTCTTGGATCAAATGTCAGGCTGGAGGCTTTTCTTGACTCATGCAGCTGTAGGGGCTGAAGAGTTAAAGGTTGGCAGGCAGTATACCAGCTGTTGACTCCAATGAATGATGGATCCAAGATCTCTGGGCCAAATGGTGGATTGTTTGCTCATGGACAGTTGCAGGACAACAGAATCCTGATCCACAGAAGAGTGTCTCTTTTTCCAGGATGTCCATAAATATATCGGAAGCAGGCCACACCCCTAGGGAAACTCCCTTTCAATTGATTGGCTGCTCAAAACATATACATCCTATCCCATCATGGGAATAACCCACATCACAACTTCTTAAACCACACAGAATTATGGTCCGGCCAAGTTGACACACAGCTCCATCTATCATATTGACCATGGTCTTTTATACCCTAGAGAAACAAGTGGTCAAGAAAAGAAACAACATATCGCATTTGGTAAATCCACTGTGATAGAATTCTTTAAAATCTCATAAACCAAAGATATTATTTTGATGACTACAACAACAACAACAACAACAAGGTGTACATGATCCAAGCTATGTTATTATCAATTTTCTGATATTTATATCAAAGCTGGACAATAAAAAAGGGTGACCAAAGAAGAATTCATGCATTTGAATTATGGTATTAGTGAAGAATGTAGAATATATCATGGACTGTCAGAAGAACGAACAAATCCGCCTTGGAGGAAATACAGCCAGAATACTCCTCAAAGCAAAAATAGTGAGACTTTTTCTCTCTAAGTTTGGGAATGTTATCGGGAGAGACATATTGATGCTTACTGAAGTAGAAGGTCAGCAAAAAGAGGAAGATTCTCAATGAGATGGACTGACACAGTAGCTACAAAAAAATGGGTTCAAAAGAGCTGCACAGGAACAGGCAAATTATATGTATATATGTGTATGTATGTATATATATATATATATATATATATATATATATATATATATATTTGTTGTTGTTGTTGTTATGTGTCATTGAGTCAGACCCAACTCATAGCGACCCCTTCTTGGGTTTCTGAGGCAGTGTTACTATGGAAGTAGATTGCCCCATCTTCCTTCCAAGGAGTGGCTGGTGGGTTTGAACCACCACCAGCCTTCTGATTAGTACCAGAGCTTATATATATATATGTATATATGTATATGTATATATATATATAGCTCTGGTGGCATATTGCCTAAGGTGATTGCTAACCAAAAAGCTGGTAGTTCAAACCCACCAGCCACTCCTTGGAAGCAAGACTGGGCAATCTACTTCTGTAACAATTTACCACCTCGGAAACCCAATGGGGGTTGCTATGAGTCAGAATTGACTCGACAACAGTGGATTTGGTTTTATGTTTATACACACACACACATATACATACATACATAGTCTTTATGAGTTGGAGCCAACTCTAGGGCACCTAACAACAACAAAGGGCATGGTTCCAAGTATTTTCTCACAACTTATAAAGTATTTATTAACACTCACTGTCGTTTCCTGGCTAACAAACTAGAGAGATCCATATTTATGCCCATTCCAAAGGCAGATGATACAACATAATCTGGAAATTGTCAAGCAATATTAATAAAGCCACACACAAGTAAGATTTTGCTGAATTTTTAAAAATGGTTGTAGCAGTATATAGCCCAGAAAATGCCATATATTCAAACCAGGTTTAGAAAAGCATGTGGTCCAAGGAATATCATTGCTGACGTCCAGTGGACCTTGACTGAAAACAAAGAATACAAGAAAGTTGTTTATCTGTATTTTATTGACTATGCAAAGGCCTTTGACTGTGTGGATCATAAAAAATTATGGATAACATTATGAAGAGTGGGAAGTCCAGAACTCTTTCTTGTGCTCTTGAGGAACCTACTTATAGACTGAAAGGCTGTTGTTTAAACAAAACGAGGGGATATGGCATGGTTTGAAATCAGGAAAGCTGTGTGTTAGTGTATCCTTTCACCATACTTATTCAATCTGTATGCTGAGCAAATAATCTGAGAAACTGGGCTATATGGGGAAGAAAGAGGCATCAGGAATGGTAGAAGAATCATTAACAACCTGCAAGAATGTGAAGATGACACAGCCTTGCTTGCTGAAAGTGAAGATGACTTGAAGCTTTTACTGATGAAGACTGTAGCCTTCAGTAGGACTACATCTTCACATAAAGAAAACAAACATTATTATAAGTGAACAAATAAGAAACATCATGACAAATGGAGAAAATATTGAAATTCTTAAAGATTTCATTTTAATTAGATCCACAATCTTTGCCCATGGAAGCAGCAATCAAGAAATAAAACAATGTAGTGCATTGGGAAAATCTGTTCTAAAAGACCTCTTTAAAGTTTGAAAAAGCAAAATATCACCTTGAGAACTAAGGTGCTCCAGATCCAAACCATGGTATTTTCAATCACCTCTATATGCATGCAAAAGCTGAAAAATGAATAAGGAAAATTGAGTAAGAATTGATGTCTTTGAATTAAGATGCTGGTGAAGAATATTGGATATACCAAAGATTGAGCAAATCTGTCCTGGCAGAGTGCAGCTGGAATGCTCCTGGGAAGTGAGGATAGCAAGACTTCATCTCTTGTACTTTGGTCATGTTTTCAGGAGGGATGAGTCCCTGGAGAAGGACATGGTGCTTGGTAAAATAGAGGGTCAGTTAAAAAACAAAAAAAGAAAAGGAAGACCCTTAAGGAGATGGATTAACACAGTGCCTGCAACAATGGGCTCAAACATAGCAACAACTGCGAGGATGGCACAGGACTAGAAAGAGTTTTGTTCTATTGTATATCAGGTTGCTATGAGTCAGAACCAGTATGAAAGCTACTGAAAACAAATTCCCATGATTTTGTGTTTCCTGTATAACAAGGGTCTGAAAGCCTGAAAATTAATATTTTCTAAAATCTTTTGCAGCTGTTGTTGGGTAGGTTCTGTACATGGGAGGCCCTAGGGAGAGTTAAGAAGGCTGAAAAGAGGGAGAAGCCAATCTGCCTCCAGCTCTATCATTAATGGTGGTATCTGTAGGACATAGTGAGTCCCAGGAGGCAGAAACACCAGTAGCTTAAATAGTGCGACCAGAAGAGTCAGTGGTGAGAATTGAATAAGAATTGATAGATTTTTTGAACTCCTGTACTCCAGCCTGGGTGGTGATGAATTCCTGATTGTTGGGTAACGTTATGGTCTCCCTTACACTTCATCAGCCATTTCATCACCTAGGTTAAAAATCCCTGGCATTGACTTTCTCACAACTTTTTATAGATAGGAGTTGGATATTCTAACTGGATAATGATTGATATACCTAGTTCATAGCATCTATAGTGAATGAGTGAATGCACTTACTTTTCCACTCAATAATATGCAATAGACATATTTTATGTCAATTTATACAGATCTGCATAATGTCTTTGTCAATTACTGACTTCTCCAATCTATTTAAATTAATTTCTTCTAGCTATGGTATTACAAAGAAGACCAAAGCCTCAAAACTCACATCTACATGTCACCACGGTAGGACAAACCTACAGACAAGTTTGTCTTGCTGTTGGAGACCTCTCGTATCACCCCCACCTGGGTCCCTGTGGCTGACTGTTCCTCTGTCTGAATTCCTGGCTTTTAATCTCCTTTCTCCTGCTCTTCTGGCATGCTGCTTTGGGCATCCCGGAGTTGTCTCTCCTCACCTGTATCCCTGGGGCTTACTGCTCTTCTGTTCAGGTTTCTACAGCCTGAAATTGACCACATGTGCAATCAGGATGTGTTAATTATCACTGGTGACTGGAATGCAAAAGTTGGAAACAAAGAAGAATCACCAGTAGTTGGAAAATTT
>NW_006921995.1:50058-72735 GCF_000298275.1 Orycteropus afer afer | reverse complement strand
TTTTTTTTTTTTTTTTTTTCCCCTGGGTTAGTGTTGTAGAAAAGATGAAGAATTCAGTTCTAGTGTAGAGTGTAAGTTGAGGAATGAAAGTTACTGAGAGGTATGGATTCTTTGTGGAAGAATTTATGTAAGGAATTATTGTACTATTACACTAAAAGAAGGTATGGTTATTGTTAGGGTGTATGGTACCGTTTATAGGTAAATAGTGTGTACAGTTAAAAATAAAATTGGGGAGGAAGTATACAGGTGTTAAAGAGGAATTAATGAGGGTAATGAGAAGTGTAGGCTGTGTTGTTTTTGGTAAGAGGTGGAGGATGAAAAAGAAATAATGTTTATGGGAACAGTGGTTAATAAGGGTCAAATTAGGGAAGTATATAAGAAACAATGGGAAATACTGGTTATACTTTTTCTTTTTGGTATGCAGTGGAGTCAGGAAAAGGAAGGGGTTGGTGTGTGTTTTTGAGGGTCTGTGGATAGAATTTGTAATATTTGTTCTGCTTGCACTGGTAGGATAGGGGTGTTATAAGGGGATTGAGTGGAGATTAAAAGTTTTTTAGATAAAAAATGTTGTATAACAGGTTTTAGGCTGTGTCGGCATGTGGTTTAGACGGGAACTGTGTAGGTTTTTTAAACGTACTATAATAGGAGGGTGATGAGAGGTAATGGATGGGGAAGTTAATCCATATGCATGGATTAACAAGGTCAGGGGACATGAAGAAAGTTGATGTCTGTGAGGAGGTAGTGGTCAGTGATAGTAGAAGTGAGGCAGAGTGATCTTGAGTCCAGGTTAAAGTGGTCTTAATTTTTGTGAGGAAATCTTGCCCTAAAAGGGGGGTAGGGCAGTTTGGTATAATAAGAAATGAGTGTGAAATAATTTTGTTATCTACTAAACAGGTAATGGGGCCTGTCCTGGGGGGGTTTGAGGGTTGCCCGTTAATTCCCATATCAGAGACTAAGGAAGGGAAACATGGTCCTGAGAAGGAAGGGAGTACAGAATAGGTAGCTCCAGTATTAATTAAAAAGGAGATTGACTTACCCGCTACCTTCATAGTGACCCTGGGCTCAGCGAGAGTGATCGGAGTTGTTGCGTCTGGGCTCCTTCAGTTGTCAGTGGCCAGGCTCAAGATTGTTGACAGCGGGTTAGTCCATGGGGAGGATGGCTCTCCATGCTTTGACACAGAGGGACAGTCACTCTTCCAATGTCTTTTCAAACCACACGCTGGACATGGGCCGGGGGCCGGGTGGGGCTGAGGGCAGGATTTGGTGCAGTGCCCTTCCTTACCGCATTTGAAGCAGGATCGGGGAGCCTCCGAGGAAAGAGGTCTTCTCTCACTATGTGCTGGCCTCAGGGCTGCTAGTAAGGCATTGGCCTGCAAGGTGGCCTTCTGGTGGGTCCTGGTTGCCCTATCTGCCTCCACTTTTTCTTCTAGGGTGTTAAAGACTTTAAAGGCCATATTTCCTCAGCTTCCAATGGGAGTTTGGGGTTCCTCTTCAGCTTTTTTTTTTTTAGTTTCCTTCTAATGTCAGGAGCTGATTGGGTTATGAAATGAGTGGCTAGGACCGTGGCCCCAGCCAGAGAGGAGGGGTCTAGGTGGATAAATTGGGTAAGGGTCTCGGTTAATCAGTTCAGGAAGGTGGCTGGGTTTTCACCCGGAAGTTGGGTAATCTCCCGGAGTTTGTTAAAATTAACTGCTTTATGAGAGACAGTTTGTAGACCTGTCAGGAGGCATTGGAGCATTTTATTTTTGTGGGATCTCTGGTGCGTTTGGACTGTGTGTCTGGAGAAGAAAGGGTGGGAGAGGCAGAGGAGGATGTCTGGGGAGGTAGGTGAGACTGGAGGACAGGGAGTTGTAGGGGTAAGGGGAAGGGAGGAAGGTGCTACCTGGGGGAGAGGGGGTTGTGTTGTAGCATAAGGAGGGGGTCTAGGGGTTGGGACAGGCTTTCCAGTGGGTCAGAAATGGAGGAGGAGGAAACTGTTTGAGTGATTTCAAAGGGGGAGAGAGGTTTGGGTTTGTGAGGTTTGGGTTTTTTTGGGAGCAAGGAGTATTTAAGTGGTATTACATTTCAAGCACAATAAGGGCTGGGAGTACAAACAAAAGAAGGTTTGGACGTAGGGGACTTCCGGCCATTTGCCTGTGTGTTGGTAAAAATTGTCTACGTCTGAGGATATTAAAGTCAAAAGTCCTGTGCTCTGGCCAGTGAGAGCTATTGTCTAGTTGGTACTGGGGCCATGCTGTGGCGGAGTAAAAAATGAGGCGTCTGGGACAGAGGTCCTCGTCTAGTAATAAGGTCTTAAGTTTCGTTAATAAACACCCCAGAGGGGTTGTTGGATCTATTTTGGAGTTCTGACTAGCCATTGGTTCTGAGTTTTTCAGATAGGGCCACCAGAACCCTATGGCAGCAGGATAGGGCCACCAGAACCCTATGCCAGCCAGACTGTTTTGCGTAGATGGACATCTCCGCCTGACGCTAGACAGTTGAATAAGGGGTACACCCTCAGGGGAGGTAGGATGTCAGGCGTCCCCGAGCAACCAAACTCCCAGACCGTGAGGAGTTTCTGACGTGGTACCACAATTTTTCTGGGGTTCCTGGAACCCTGTGCCAGTGATGCAGAAAACTCCAGAACAAAACTCAGACCTTTGGGCAAGTCAATTCTCCAAAAGTAATCCACAGGAGATATTAAAAGAGGAAAATAATCACACTGGAGACATGAAAAGAGGAAAGTAATCACACTGGAGACATGTCCCAAGGACCAGTAAGATGCCTGGTTGTCCGCTCCCCTCTTGGGGATTTAAGTGAGTCTTTGGCTAAGGTGTTTCCATATAAGCCCTGGAGCAGAGGGTAGAGCCACACCGTTATGCCGATCCAACTTCACATGGAAATCAGCTGAGGGCCCACTCAGACTCTGCGACTTAGATCTTGGAGTGTCACAGAAACATTCACACAACCTCTCAGTCAGACGCAGACAGGTTACAACAGAACTAATTCAAACCGTCTGGTAGTAGGCACCGGTTCATTGCCCAGAGCTAAAAAATTAAAATGGCCCACAGGATGGAGGACAACAGAATACAAAATGTATGTCCTCTGGTGGGCATTGAGTAAAGGGTAAGATGTGACTTACTGGTGGTGGATGCAGGGGGCCGGAATTCCCTGGTCCAGAGGAAAGAGGGAGAAGGGGATTAAGAATTCCCTTGAGTTCTACTCCTCTTCCTGGGGTTCAACACCAAATGTAAGGCCACAGTAAGGAGAAGAGGACGCACAAAAGTGAGGTTAAAGAGAAGTTTTTATTCTGAGTTTCCAGGTGAAGTTTACGGGTCCCGGAGAAGGGCCCAAGAAGTCGCACCACCTGGCTGGGAAGGGGAGGGTTTATAGTCTTGTGGAGGACCTAAGTGGGGACACTAAGGAAATGGTGGGGTCCAATTAGCTGTTAGCATGGGTCTGGACTTAATTAGCATGAGGGGGCTTCACAAGAGGAAGTTTACCACTGCATGGGACTTTCCAGTCTGGGCGGGTTCTGTCACTTCGGTTGTCTTATCAGGCTGTCTCATCAGGGCCTGACACCTGGAGGAAGCTGCTAACTGAAATGTTGGTGGCTTGGGTTTGCTTCGGCCTAACACTTTGGAATGGGTGCAGATATGGATCTTTTCCAGTCAGTTGGCCAGTTAGTTTTCTTCCAAATCTCCTGACATAACCAAGCGAATGCCTCCAGTGTGGCAATCGTTTCTTGAAACATCTCAATGGGTGACCCATCAACTCCTGGAGCCTTGTTTTTTCACCTTGTTTTTTAATGTACGTGAGAATCAAAAAAGGCAGAAGTAAGGATTTCTAACCTGGATAAAGAATTACTTGGTTTCCATTAAGAATGTTTGTGTAGCTGGCCCCAGAGAAGACATCTTGGTCAGCAGGAGGATGGTAAATAGAACTGATAAAGTTAAATGAAGTTAGAACCTGTAAATAACTTTGTAGCTAAGGTAAGTATATATCAAGTTTCACATTCTGACACCCAAATTAAAATTTCACTCACTAAGTTTTTCAACTGTATGACTATTAGCCCTTTATAAATTTGTAACAAAGGTAGAGATGAAATTTGTTAAGATGAGAGGACAGACTGCAGATGTGACAGAAAATTAGTCCCTGACAGCATGCTTTGCTAAACAACTGTCAGGAAGTAACAACCACAAAACACAGCAAATAAGGTTACAGATGTTTAAATTTATAGTGTAAGAAACACATTCTAACCCTTTCCATGCTTCCTCCTCGTCCCCTAGGTGTCTGAAAGTACAAATCCTTTGTCTAGTATGTCTTTTAAAATCCTTACTATTGTCCCTGAAATTCAGAGCATTGCAATGTCTTTCATGGGTGTTGGTAAATGTCTCTTCATTACAAAATTATTCTATTCCTTCAATAAAATTTTTCTTTTAATTTCTAGTGGAGTGTCAGTCTAGAGTTTTCATTAAGATAAGAGTAAGGGACATATTTCAAAATTAAAGAATAATCACTGAAAAATTGAACAGACTCTGGTTCACCTTCTCTTTGATTTATTTAAGAAGTATAATGATATATACAGCACTTAAAGAGGAGAAAATAAAAATGAGATATGCTATGCACTATCTTTTTTGTTTTGTTTTATTTTAATATGGTTTGGGTGATAGTTTACAGAGCAAATACATTTTCCATACAATAGTTCATACATATTTTGCTTCATGACTGAAACAGAATTGATTGAAATTGATTGATTGAAATCCCTGTGATGTAACTAGTCTCTTCCCACTTCCTCTCTATGGTTAGCTTTTCCCTGTGTCTTTCTTTCCTACATATTCTTGCTTTCTGAGCTATTTCCCTGTGTAAAACTTCCCTTCTTCTGTGCCATGGTTGATTGTTCTAAGAAGTGTATCTACATGGTATAAATGTTCACCTTATATGCCTGTCTATTGTTTGGCTGGAAGCTGCAGGAATGAGTTCAATGACAGGCCTCAAGGGTGACTAGGGTCCATAGTCTTGGGGGTTTTACCAGTCTCAATAAGATCAGTAAACCTGGTCTTTTTATGATTTTGTGTTTTGTCCCACATTTTTCTCCTGTTCTATCCAGGATCTCCTGTTTTGCTCCCTTCCAATGCCACTCTCTTTTTAAAATTTGTAAATAGAGATAATTAAAAATAAACTATGACCATTTCGCAGCTTTTTGGCTAAAATTCAAGTGTAAAAACAAAAACACACCCCCGTCCTTGGCTCAATTTTCAGCCAAACAATAGAAAGATATATGAAATTAACAATAATTCCAGGGAAGTATGCACACATTCCTTAGAATAATCAACCATCCGAGGTGAAAAGGGCAGCATTTTCCCCAAAACAATGTTAAGAAAACAGGAAGAGGTAGGAAAGAAGGAGGAATGGAAATGGACAATACAAGGAGGAAGTGGGATGAGTGATGTTGCATTGTGGGGAATGCAATCAGACATGAAACAAAATGTGTATTTCTTGTTGAATAGAAAACTGAAATGCTCTGTAAACTTTCACCCAAATTACAACAAAAAGTTTGAGAAAAAAGCCATGAAGAAAATCTTTGTGAAAAAAAAACCATGAGGAAATCTCTTTGTACTAAAAAGTTCATCTTTCTATTATAAAAATATCTTAGTCTCTACAGAAAAGAAAACGAAAATGACAGGCAGTTAAACTAAAGAAAGCAGTGATTAATTTTCAATTGATTAATCAAAATGGAATGAAATTTTCAAGGAAAATTCATTTGAACATCATTCCATTCTCTAGTAACAGTGACAACTTTTTATTTTATATATTTTTAATATACATTATAAAGAGTTAAGGATAATTGTCAAGTATTTTTATAACAGAGCCTGTTTACACATAACTAAATTTTAAAGCTTTGTATTTATTTGACAGTCCAAGAATATGTGTTTTAAATGCTTGTGAAAAATTGAAACATGACTTGAGAAAAAGATATCAATAGATTATGAAATAAAATTATTATTTTGGACTTATTTTAAATAGTTTATAAATGTTCTGTGTTTTAAAAATATATCTTCTCACTGCTCTTGAGTCTTTAATTTCTAAAAACTGTAAAAGACTAGATTAGCATATTATTTGTGGGATAGATGTAGAATTTATTATCTCTACTCTGAAGAATTTTACAGCAATCTTTCATGAAAAAATATTTTCAGACAATGTCTAAATCTAAACATACTGAGAAATTTAGTTTATACATTATTTTAAATCTGGCATATAATTTGAGAAGAAGCAGCTGCTTCCAATGTAGTTGTGAAATCTTGTTATGAATTCTCATTAAATGTTGACATTTTTGATAGTTTATGAATGAGAGTACCCACATAACTGTCTTCTCTCCAAGACAATGCACTATATAAAACCTAAACCCACTGCTGTCAAGTCAATTTCAACTCCTATCAACTCTGTTGGACAGAATAGAACTGCTTCATAGGGTTTCCTAGTTTGTAATTCTTTACAGATGCAGATTGCCACATCTTTCTCTCAGGGAGCTGCTGATGTTTTTGAATCACTGACATTTCAGTTAGCAACCAAGTGCCTTAACTGTTGTGACACCAAGGTTCCAATGTACTATATAGAGAGGAAAAGGTGAAAAGAATTAAAATGTATCTTCTACTAAGCTACATTTCTAGTGGACAATTCATAATGGTAGAGAAAAATAGGAGAAAGAAAATATGCAACAAATATTTGATGAAAATTGGTGAGCAGGGAGCCCTCGTAGTGCAATGGTTGAGTGCAAGGCTAACCAAAATGTCAGAAGTTCAAACACATCAGTTATTACTCTTAAAGCAGTGTGCTTCTGTAAAGATTTATAGCCTTGGAAAACCTATGACACAGTTCTACTGTGTCCTACAGGTTTCTGTGAGCCAGACTCAATGTTGTTGTTGTTAGGTGCCATCGAGTTGTCTATGACTCATAGTGACCCTAAGCACAGCAAAACGAAACACCACCGGGACCTGAGCCAGCTCCATGATCCTTGCTATACTTGAGACCATTGCCGCTGCCACCATGTCAGTCTATCTCTTTGAAGGCCTTCCCCTCTTTCCTTGACACTCCACCTTACCAAGCATGAAGTCCTTCTCCTGGGAATGGTTCTTTCTCACAACATGACCAAAGTAGGTGAGATGAAGTCTGGCCATTCTAGTCTCCAAGGAGCATTTTGGTTGCACTTCCTCTAGGACAGACCTGTTAGTTCTTTTATCAGTCCATGGTACTTTCAGCATTCTTCGACAACACCACAGCTCAAAAGCATCAATTCTTCTTTGGTCTTCCTTATTCACTGTCAAGCTCTCACATGCACATGAGGCAATTGAAAATACCATAGCTTGTGTCAGGTTCACCTTAGTCCTCAAGGAGACATCTTTGCTATTCAGCACTTGAAAGAGGTCCTTTGCAGCTGATTTGCCCAGTGCTATACGTCATCTGACGTCATAACTGCTATTTCCATTGGCGTCGATAGTAGAACCAAGCAATGTGAAGTCTTTGCCAATTTCAATCGTTTCTCCATTTATCATAATCCTGCTTGTAGGTGCAGTTGTGAGGATTTATGTTTTCTTTATATTGAGATTTAATCCACACTGCAGACTGTATTCTTCAATCTTCATTGGTAAGTACTTCAAGTCATCCTCACTTCCAGAAAGCAAAGTTGTGTCATCAGCATATCGCAGATTGTTAATGATTTCTCCTCCAATCCTGATGCCATGTTCTTCACATAGTCCTGCATCTCAGATTATTTGCTCAGCATACAGATTGAATAAGTATGGTGAAAGGTTACAACCCTGATGCAATCCCTTCTTGATTTTAAACCATGCAGTGTTCCCTTTTTCTGTTTGAATGACAACCTCCTGGTCTATGTACAGGCTCCTCATGAGTACAATTAAGTGTTCTGGAATTCCCATTTTTCTCAATGTTATCCACAATTTGTTATGATCCACACAATCAAATCCTTTTGTATAGTCAATAAAACACAAGTACACATCTTCTGGTATTCTTTGCTTTGAGCCAAGATCCATCTGACATCAGCAATGATATCCCTCATTCCATGTCCTTTCTGAATCCGGCTTGCATTTCTGGAAGTTCTCTGGCAATATACTGCTGCAACTGTTTTTGAATTATCTTCAGTAATGTTTTACTTGCATGTGATATTAATGATATTGTTTGATAATTTCCATATTCTGTAGGATCACCTTTCTTTGGAATGGGTACAAATATGGAACTTTTCCAGTGGCCAGGTACATGTCTTCTAAACCTCTTGACATAACCAAGTGAGTGCCTCTAGCAGGACATCTATTTGTGGAAATATCTCAATTGGTATTCCATCAATTCCTGGAGCCTTGCTCTTTGCCAATTCTTTCAGTGCATTTTCAACTACTTCCTTCAATACCATTGGTTCTTGAGCATAGGCCACCTCCTCAAATGGATGAATATCAACCAGTTCTTTTTGGTACAGTACCTCTGTGTATTCCTTCTATCTTCTCTTGATGCTTCCTTCATCATTCAATATTTTACCCATAGAATCTTTCAATATTGCAACTTGAGGCTTAAATTTTTTCAATTCTTTCAGCTTGAGAAATGCTGAGCATGTTCTTCCCTTTTGGTTTTCAAACTCCAGGTCTTTGCACATTTCATTATAGTAATTGGCTTTGTCTTCTCAAGCTGCTCTTTGAAATCTTCTGTTCAGCTCTCTTATCTTGTCATTTCTTCCATTTGCATTAGCTGCTTTTCACTCAAGGGCAAGTTTCAGAGTCTCTTCTGACATCTATTTTGATCTTTTCTCTCTTTCCCATATTTTTAATGACCTCTTGCTTTCTTCATGGATGATGCTTTTGATGTCATCCCACAATTCTTCTGTTTTTCAATTATTGGTGTTCAATGCATCAAATCTATTCTTGAGATGGTCTCTAAATTCAGGAGGGATATATTCAAAGTAATATATTGGCTCTTGTGGACTTGTGTTAATTGTCTTCAACTTCAAGTTGAACTTGCATGTGAGCCGTTGATGGTCTGTTCTACAATCAGCTCCTGGCCTTGTTTCGGCTGAAGATATTGAGCTTTTCCATCTTCTCTTGCCACAAATGTAGTCAATCTGATTCCTTTGTATTCCATGTGGCAAAGTCCACATGTATAGCTGCTGTTTGTGTTGTTGAAAAAAGGTATTTGCAGTGAATAAGTCACTGGTCTTGCAAAATTCTATCATGTGATCTCCAGCATTATTTCTGTCACCAAGGCCAGACCACCAGTGATTCTTCTTTGTTTCCAACTTTTGCATTCCAATCTCCAGTGATAAGAAACTCATCTTGATTGCATGTTCGATAAATTTCAGACTGCAGAAGTTATTAAAAATTCTTCAATTTCCTCATCTTTGGCTTTGGTGGTTGGTGCATAAATTTGAATAATAGTAGTATTAATGGGTCTACTTTGTAGGCATATGGATATTATCCTATCAGTGATAGCATTGTACTTCAGGATAGATCTTGAAACATCTTTTGTGATGTTGAATGTCATGCCATTCCTCTTCAGTTTGTCATTCCTGGCATAGTAGATCATATGGTTCTTTGATTAAAAATGGCCAAAACCAGTCCATTTCAGCTCATTAATGCCTAGGATAGCAATCTTCTTTGCATTCCATTTCATTTTTGACAACTTCTAATTTTCCTAGATTCATACTTTGTACATTCCATGTTCCAATTATTAATGGATGATTGTAGCTGTTTCTCCTCAATTTAAGTCATGCCACATCAGCCCATGGAGGTCCTGAAAGACTTACTTTATCCATATCATTAAGGTTGGTTCTTCTCTGATGAGGAAGCTCTTTCCCAGTCTTATTTTGAATGACTTCTGACCCAATGGGCTCAGTCTTCCTGCACTGTGTTGGACAATGTTTCCAAGCTATTCATAAAGTTGCACAGTAATGTATTAGATGGTGTTTCTTTGCTACTCATAAGGTTTTCCTTGGCCAGTTTTTGAGAAGTGGATGTCCTCCTCCTTCTTACTAGTCTGTCTTAGTCTGTAAGCTGCTGCACTGAAACCTATGCACCATGTGCAACTCTGCTGGCATTTGAAATACCAGTGGCACACCCTCAAGCCTCGCAGCAACATACAAGCCCCACAAGATGACAAACTGACAGAAAAGTTTGTCTCCCTTAGCTATTGGAAACCTCTGGGCCCTCCCTTTACCTGATTCCTACCCAGAACCTGTCACTTTGTGCTCCCCGGCCACTCTGCTCCTCCCTTGCTTGGCTCTAGGGGGCTAGGGCCTGCCTGCCTCCCACCCCTTATCTGGGTCTTGCTGCTCCTGTAGTCCCCAGTCACTCCACTCCCTCCTACCTTTCCTGGCTCTAGGGGCCTGTGTCCTAGCCTTGCCTCCTGCCCCTCACACATCAATGGCAATGGTTTGTATTTATTTTTATTTTATTTTTTAATAATGAGTGCAAACACACCCATATACAATCAGTCACACTTTGAAAATATCGCTCTAACTTTTTATTTTGAAATAATTATAGATTCATAGGAAATTGCAAAGATAGAAGAGTGAGGTCTTATGTACCCTTCACTCATCCACCAGCATGGTTCTATCTATATCAAAACTGAGATATTGTATATTACAATTGTAAAAATCTGCTATTGTTCTACCACATGTACAGGTTCCTGTATATTTTATTACATGCTCAGATTCCTGTATCTCTTTACTGAAGAATATCTTAGGTTTTCTTTGTTTTTTTGTTTGTTTTGTTTTATTTTTTAAGTTTATTTAATCATGCTTCTGGACTTCTATCAAACTTTCTACAGGCCCCGTAATAGCTATCTACATTGATTCTATGCTTGCCCTTATTTGTGACTTGCTTTGGTTACAAGGACTTCAAAATTGTATTTCACAGGCTTACCAAGTGCTTGCAACATCCAGCCTTCTACACTAACTCTGGTTTTGTCCTTGTGACTTGCATTGGCCAAAGGGGCATCAAAATCATGATTCAAACAGAGGTTTGCTAAGTGTTTGTACATTAGGGCTTACCCTTTTGAAACCTTGCTTCCATGTTAAAATGTCCATGCTATTAGGCTGAAAAAATTATCTGGTAGACAACCAAGGCATCCTGGTCAAGAGTTCTAGTTGAGTTCACAAAGAAGAGTCACCAAGAACCAGTCAGCCCCCAACAAAACATCCAATTGATTATCAATGCATGAATAGAGCCCAGTAGTTATTTGTCAAAGATTTCATATTACTTGGTTCCACAATCAACATCAATGGAAGCAGCAGTCAAGAAATCAGCCTATTGCACTGGAAAAATCTGCTCCAAAAGAGCTCTTTAAAGTTCTGAAAACCAAAGACGTCTCTGAAAAGTAAGGTGTGCCTTACCCAAGTCATGGTGCTTTCAGTCATCTCATATGCATGTGAAAGCTGGACAACGAATAAGGAACACCAAAGAAGACTTGATATTTTGATTTGTGTTGGTGAAGAATACTGAAAGTACCATGAACTGCCAAAAGAACTAACAAGTCTATCTTGGAAAACGTGCTTCTCTAATGCTCCTTGGAAATGAGAATATCCAGACTTCTTCTCACCTACTTTGGTCATATTGTCAAGCATATCATGCTTGGTAATGTAACGGGTCAGTGAAAAAGGGGAAGGCCCTTGATGAGATGTATTGACACAATGGCTACCACAATGGGCTCTGGTATAGCAAGTATTGTGAGGCTGGACCAGGACCGGACACTCTTTTGTTCTGTTATACGTAGGGTTGCTATGAGTCAGAGCCTACTCAATGGCATCTAACAGCAATAAAAACCACAACAAATGGCATCATCATTTGGAGTATAGTGGAAGAGATTCATTTTGGTCATCAATTTGTACATAGATATCCACTCGTGTTTCCTGTTTTGCCACATGGTGTTATTGGGGAAAGTGGCAAGATATTAGGCAAGTATAACTAGGTATATATAAGCCATGTCACTTGCTCCATCTAGCTCTTTAAATACTAGTGATGTTATTCCTTAATTCACAAGTATAACTGGGCAACAACAGCAAATTAACCTGCAATTCCTTTTATAATATAATTGGCCTTTTTTGTAGCCCAATACACAATAGTTTAGAGAGAAGTCCATCTGCCTTTGTTGTCATCAGCTTACTTTCTGTTTCTATTGTCTCAATCTCAGCCTAATATTAGGAAGTCCATTGCATGGTGGAGAAATATTGACTAATGCTTAAAATGCATTTTTTTTTTTTAGGCATGATTACATTTAAATAATAGGCCAGGTTAGGTATTAGGGGAGCTACAAAAATATAACAGACTGTCCCTGATTGGTACAAAATTAGAGTACAGCTAGTAACGTGCACTACACATTTTATTTGGTCTGATAACTTATTGTTAAAACCCTCTAGGGTTAAAAAAAAAAAAAAATCCACTACCACTGAGTTGCCTTCAGTTCATAGTGACCCTATAGGACATAGTAGAACTGCTCTGCAGTGTTTTCAAGGATGTAAATCTTTAGAGAAGCAGACTGTCTGATCTTTTTCCCATGGAGCAGCTGATGGGTTCAAACCACCCACGTTTTGGTTAGCTGCACAGTGTTTGAAACACTGCTTCACCAGTGCTAAAGGAATCATATATTCCCTAAACAGAAAAATAAATAAATATGTGTTCTTACTATAAGCACATGTTATTTCAGAAAATACAGAAAAATATGATAAAAAATCACTTATATTTTAGACTAGTAAACAGTGAAACCTGTGAGAGCTAGAATTTGATGAGACTACCTTGTTTTTCTGGGTCTTGCAAGTTTTTTGCCTTTGACAAGGTACAATCTTCCCACTTATATATCACTTTCTATTAGTGGAAAATATTTGACTTTTCCCTCTCTGACATGTTTCCAAGACTTATGCAGGTTCCAACTTTCACAATTTCACTCTGTGTGTGTGTGTGTGTGTGTGTGTAATTGTAAGGAACAGAGTTTCAAACCAATTTTTCTCGATTCAGTCACGTTGCAGGAAAATAGAAACAGATCCTTGTTTTTAAAATTTGCATGAGACAGACAATAATGGAATGGGAAAAATTACACATCAAAGATGGTGATTAACTATGCTGCTTTGAATGTATGTCATTCTCCACAGTCCTGTCAAAAATCCAAACTCATGTGTCAGGCTCCTGAAAGGGATCACTACATTGCATCCAAATCTCCCAAACTAGAATGTCAACTCGTAATATTTCCATTTCTGGTTATCAATGAAAACCCTTCAAATTTTAAAAATTTAGGACTCTCCTTGTTTCCCTTCATCAGTAAAGACCAGTTCAAAATTCTGGTGAAAAAAATGTCCTGGTGATATTCTTCATTTAAGATTATAGCCAACAAAACTCTTTGGGACAGTTCTACTCTGTAACACATGAGTTGGAATTGACCCAGTGACAATGAACAACAAAAACATGATAGATAGATGATACATGATAGATAATGATAGATGTTGTTGTTGTTAAATGCCACTGAGCCATCTGACTCATAGTAACCCTATGTGCAAGAGAACAACTGCCAGACCTGTGTCAGTCTCACAATCCTTACTATACCTGAGCCTATTGTTGCAGCCACTATGTTAATCTATCTCATCGAGGGCTTTCCCCTTTTTTTGCTGGATCCTCACTTTACCAAGCATGACAACCTTCTCCAGGGAATGGTCCCTTCTGACAACATGACCAAAGTAAGTGAGATGAAGTCTGGCCATTCTAGCCTCCAAGTTGCATTCCGGCTGTACTTCTTCCAAGACAGATTTGTTAGCTGTTCTGGCAGTCCATGGTACTTTCAGTATTCTTTTCCATCATCACAACTCAAAAGTACCCACTCTACTTTGGTCTTCCTTATTCATTGTCCAGTTTTCACGTGCCTATGAGATGACTGAAAACACCATGGCTTGAGGTAGGTGCACCTTAGTCTCCAAAGAGACATCTTTGTACTTTAGCATTTTAAAGAGGTCTTTTGCTACAGATTTGCCCAGTGCAATGTATCTTCTGATTTCTTGACTTCTGTTTCCATTGGTGTTGATTGTGGAACCAAGTAATATGAAATCATTTAATGTTTCTGGGCTATTCACAAAATTTTCCAATAATATATCAGACAGTGTTTTACTGCTATTCATAAGGTTTTCACTGGACAATTACTTAAGAAGTGAATGACCCCTTCCTTCTTCTGAGTCTATCTTAGTCTGGAAACTCAGATGAACTTGTCCACCATGGATGACTCTGCTGGTACTTGAAATATCATCCAGCCTCACAGCAACACACAAGCCACCACAGTATGGCAAACTGACAGATAAGTAGATGATAGATAGATATATAAAATGCAATACCGAGACTTAAGAAAATCATCAGAATAAGAGAGGAAACAAAAACAGGGAGATGATATAGATTTTATTGCTCATAGTTACCATGTGTTTGGCTCTGACTTGTGGTGACCTTCTAAATAACTGAAAGCTTTCTGAAAGTCATGTTGCATGGTCTTGAACCATCTTCACGATCATTAATATATTTGAATATATTGTTGTAGCTGTTGTGTATTGTCTTCAGCCTAGAAGACTCATCTTACAGCACTATATGAGACAATAGTCTGTTGTGATTCATCAGATTTTCATTGGCCATTTTTCAGTAGATTGCTAGGCTGTTTTTCATAGTCTTAGTTTGAAAGCTTTGCTGAAATCTGTCCATCATGGGTATTCTGTTTTTATTTGAAATACCAGTGCCATAGCTTCTGGCAACGTAGTCACATGCAAGCCACCACAGTACAAAAAATAACAGACTAGTGCAGCAGACTATGATATACATTCTGTTTTATATCTTACTATATACTTAACTTTTTATTATAAGTATTTGACTATGAATTTAATCAACTTCAACAATTTGAGTTTTAATGACTGCATAACATTTCATTTTGTGTATATAGCATAAAATGTTTAACCATTTGTATACTCCTTGCCTTCCACCACTCTTTTGTCAGTTTGTTGTATTGTGGTGGCTTGCATATTGCTGCGATGATGGAGGCTGTGTCATCTGTATTTCAAATACCAGCAGAATAATCCATGGTGGACAGGTTTCAGCAGAGTTTCCAGACTAAGATAGACTGGGAGAAAGGACAGGGCCATCCACTTTGGAAAAAATTGGCCACTTAAAACCTTATGAACAGCAGTGAGACACTGTGTGATGATAAGCCTCTCAGGTTGGAAGGCACTCAACATAGGACTGAAGAAGAGCTGCTTCCTCAAAGTAGTGTCATCCTTAATGACGTGGATTGAGTAAAGCTTTCAGGACCTGTATTTGCTGATAGGGCATGACTCAAAATGGGAAGAAACAGCTGCAGGCATTCATTAACAGTTGGAACATAGAATGTATGAAGTACTAATCTAGTATTTTGGAAGTTGTCAGAAAAGAAATGGAAGAGATAAAGATCTATATCCTAGGCATTAATGAACTGAAATAACTATTGGCCATTTTGAATCAGAAAATCCTATGTCCTACTATGCCAGTAATGAAAAACTGAAGAAGAATGTTGATGCATTCATCATCAAAAAGTGATCCTGAAGTATAATGCTGTTAGTGATAGGAAAATATCCTTATGCCTACAGGGAAAAACCAGTTAATACTACCATTATTCAAATTTACACACCAACCACTAAAGCCAAAAATGAAGAAATTAAAGGTTTTTCCAAAGTTTGTAGTCTTAAATTAAATAAACATGCAATCAAGATGTGTTAATAATTCCTAGTGATTTGAATGCAAAACTTGGAAACAAAGAAGAGTCATTGGTAGCCAGAAAATGATGCTGGATATCACATGATAGAATTTTGCAAGACCAAAGATGTACTTATTGCAAACATTTTTCTTTTTTCTCCAATAACATATATAGTGATTCTTCATGTGGACCTCACCAGATGGAATACACAGATTTCAAATCAGCTGCATTGGTGGAAAGAGGCAATGGAGAAGCTCAATGTCATCAGTCAAAACAAAGCCATGAGCTGCCTGTGGAACAGACCACCAATTGCTCACATGCAAGTTCAATTTGAAGCTTAAGAGAATTGAAACAAGTCCTCAAGAGCCAAAGTATAACCTTGGTTATACCCCATCTGAATTTAGAGACCATCTGAATAATAAACTTGACTCACTGAGAACCAATTATGAAAGACCAAAAGAATTGTGCAATGACATCAAGAACATCATAGATGAAGAAAGCAAAATGTTAATAAAAGACAGGAAAGGAAGAAACGACCAAAATGAATGTAAGAAGAGACTCTGAAATTTGTTGTTAAAAGGAGAGTGGCAAAAGGGAATGTAAGGAATGATGAAATAGAATAGCTGAACAGAAGATTTGCAAGGGCAGCTTGAGAAGACAAAATAAAGTATTATAATGAAATGTGCAAAGACCTGGAGTTAGAAAACCAAAAGGGAAGGACATGCTCACCACTTCTCAAGCTGGAAAAAATCGATGGAAAATTTGAGCCTTGAGTTGCAATATTGAAGCAGTTTGTTTGTTTTATGAGCAAAATATTGAATGTTGCAGGAAGCATCAAATTAAGATAGCAAGAATACATATAGTCACTGTACCAAAAATAATTGGTCTATATTCAACTCATTCAAGAGGTAGCATATGATCAAGAATCAGTGGTATTGAAGAAAGAAGTCCTAGGTACTCTGAAGGAAATGGCAAAAACTAGGCTTCAGGAATTAAGAGGATACCTATTGATATATTTCAACAAATGGATGCAGTGCTGCAGGTGCTTACTCATTTATGCCAAGAAATTTGGAAGACAGATACCTGGCCAACTAACTGGAAGAAATCCATTTTTGTCCCTATTCAGAAGAAAGGTGATCTGACAATGTGGAAATTATTGAACAATATTATTAATATCACACATCAATAAAATTTTGCTGAAGATAATTCAAAAACAGTTGAAGCAGTGTATTGACAGGAAACTTCCAGAAATTCAAACATGATTCAGAAGAAAATACTGTACAGGGATAGCATTGCTGATGTCAGATGGATCTCAGCTGAAAGCAAAGAACACCAGGAAGGTGTTTATCTGTGCCTTATTGACTATGCAAAGGCATTAGACTATGTGGATCATAAAAAAAATTAATAAAAAATTATGAATAACATTGTGAAGAATGGGAATTCCAGAACATTTAATTGTGCACATGAGGAAACTGCACCTAGACCAATAAGCTGTTCTTCAAACAGAACTAGGGGATATTGCATGATTTAAAACTAGGAAAGCTGTGAGTTAGGGTTGTTTCCATTTACCATATTTATTCAATCTGTATCCTGAGCAAATAATCCAAGAGCCTGGACTATGTGAAGAGGAATTCAGCATGAGGAATGTTAGATAACTTATTAACAATCTGCAATATGCATATGACACAACCTTGCTTGCTGAATATGAAGAAGACATGAAGCAATTACTGATGAAGATCAAAAATTATAGTCTTCAGTATGGATATACCTCAGTATAAAGAAAACAAAAATCTTCACAACTGAACCAATAAGCAAAATTGTGGTAAAGGGAGAAAAGATTGAAGTTGTCAAAGATCTCATTTTGTTCTGATTCATAGCTAACACCCATGGAAGCAGCAGTCCAGAAATTAGACATCATATTCTGCTGGGCAAATCTGCTGCAAAAGATTTCTTTAAAGTGTTAAAAAGTGAAGATGTCACTTTGAAGACTAAGATGCACCTAACCCAAGCTATGGTATTTTCAATTGCCACTTTTACATATGAAAGCTGGACAATGAATAAGGAAGACTGAAGAAGAGTTCATGTTCATGCTTTTGAGTTGTGGTGAATGGCAAAGAATACTGAAAATACTATGGACTGCAAGAAGAACAAACAAATCTAGTTTGGATGTTTTACAGCCAGAATGGTCCTTAGAAGTGTGAATAGCCATAATTCATCTCAACTACTTTGGTCATGTTCAGAATGGGCTAGCCCTAGAGCAGGATATCATGCTTGGCAGAGGGTCAGTGAAAAAAGGGAAGACCCTCAAGGAGATAGATTGACACAGTGGCTGCAAGTATGAGCTCAAGTATAGCAAGGATTGTGAGGAAAGCACAGAACCAAGTAGTCTTTTATTCTGTTGTACATAGGGTTGCCATGAGTTGGAGCTGACTCAATGGCACCTAACAAGAACAATAACTCCACACCCTATCATTTCCTCATACATGGAATATTTTACCAATATTGAAATTCTTTCAGGTTCTTTAATGAAAAAATTTTCATTGATAAATCTACAACATTATGCATGCTTTTAAAAAATCTTAAAACTTTAGCTCTTCATGCACATCCACTTTACTGGGTTAACTCTTATATATTTTACTCCAGTCCAATATTTAACATTTGTAAGACTCGTAGAATTGAAGTCTCATGTATCACCATGCCAAATATTGAAAAGTATATAACCAGCTAACAGATATTAAATGAAACATACTTATTCATCTTACCATTGGACTATATATTCATACATTTTTGTTAGATGCTGTTGATTTGATTTTGACTCATAGTGACTCTATGTACAATAGAATGAAATGGTGCCAGGTCTTTCACCATCCTCACAATTATTGCTGTGTTTGAGGCCATTGTTGCAGCCACTGTGTTAATCCATGTCATTGAGGGTCTTCATGTTTTTCACTGACCCTCTACCAAGTATTATGGCCGTCTCTAGGGACTGGTCCTACCTGACAACATAAAACCAAGTATATGAGATGAAGTCTTGCCATCCTTGCCTCTAAGGAACAATATGGTTGTACTTTTTCCAAGACAGATTTGTTTGTTCTTCTGGCAGTCTACTGTATACCCAATATTCTTCACAAACACCATAATTCAAATGTATCAATTCTTTCTTGGTCATCTTTATTTATTGTTCATCTTTCAAATGAATAGATGGGGATTGAAAATATTATGGCTTGGGTCAGGTGCACCTTAATTCTGAAGGTGACATCTTCATTCTTTAATACTTCAAAGCAGTCTTATGCAGAAAATTTGCAAAATTGACTTACAGACTGCTGTTTCCGTGGGCGTAAATTATAGATCCAAGTAAAATGTAATCCTTGATAATTTCAGACTTTTCTCCATTTATCATGATGTTGTTTATGATCCAGTTGTGAGAATTTCTGTTACCTTTATGTTGAAGTGTAATTTATAGTGAAGGCTGTAGTCTTTGATCTTTGTCTATATTTCAAGTTCTCTTTACTGTCAGCAAAGACATTGTGTCATCTGCACATCACATGTTGTTAATGATTCTTCCTCTATTCCTGATGCCATGTTCTTCTTCATATAATCCAGATTCTCAGATTATTTATTTAGCATATAGATGGAATAAGTAAGGTGAAAGGATACAGCCCTGACGAATACTTTTCCTGATTTTAAACAATGTGGTATCTTCTTGTTCTGTTTGAACAACTGTCCCTTGGTCTATGTACAGGTTACCCATGAGCACATTTAAGTAATCTGGAGTGCCATTCTCTGCAATGTTATCCTTAATTTACTACTATCTACAGTCAAATATCTTTTCTTAGTTAATAAACACAGGTAACCATATTTCTAGTATTCTCTGCTTGCAACCAAGATCCATCTGGCATCAGCAATGGTATCCTCATTCCATGTCCTTTTCTGAATTCAACTTTAATTTCTGACCATTTCCTAATGATGTATTACTGCAACTTTATTTGCAAGTGGAACTAATGGTAATGTTTAATAATTTCTGCATTTCATTGTATCATCTTTATTTGGAATAGGCACAGATATGGATCTTTTGTAGTCACTTCACTAAGTAGCTGTCTTCCAAATTTCTTGGCATGGGCTATTGAGCACTTCCAGTGTTGCATTCATTTGTTGAAACATCTCAATTGTTATTCCATCAATTTCAATTTTATAATGTTGAATAACAATATTTCCAGTGAATAAGTCATAGGTCTTGCAAAATTCTGTTATATGATTTCCAGTATCATTTCTATCACCAAAGATTTTCCAACTATTGACCCTTCTTGTTTCTTTTTCACAACTGTCTTCAATGTAGCATGGATTTCTTTTTTCAGTATCATGGTCATTGATCATATGCTACTTCCTGAATTGGTTGAAAGTTGACCAATTCTTTTTGGTACAGTGATACTATGTATTCCTTTTATCTTTTCATTCTGCCTGTTTTTGCCCTTGGAATCCTTCATTATTGCTACTTGGGACATGAATTTTTTCTTCAGTTCTTTCAGTTTGAGAAATGTTGAGATGTTCTTACATATTGGTTTTCTAACTGCAACTCTTCACATTTTATTATACTACTTTACCTTGTCTTCTTGAGCTGTCCTTCAAAATCTTCTGTTTAGCTCTTCAATTCATCATTTTATCTATTCACTTTAGCTATTTTCTATTCAAGAGAAAATTTCAGAGTCTCTTCTGACACCAATTTTGATATTTTTTCCCATCCTTTCCTGTCTTTTTAATGACCTTTTTCTTTCTTCATATATGATACCCTTGAAGTCATCTCAAAAATCATCTGTTGTTTGGCCATTAATATTCAGTTCATTAAATCTATTCATGAAATGGTTTCTAAATTCATGTGGGATATATTTAAGATCACACTTTGTCTCTCACACACTTGTTTTTAATTTTATTCAGCTTCAACATGAACTTGTATACGAGCAGTTGATGGTCTGTTCTGCAGTCAGCCCCCAGTCTCGTGTGACTAATTATATTGAGCCATTCCAGTGAGGTCCACCTGTATAGTAGTCCTTTATGTTGTTGAATAACAATATTTCCACAGAATGAATAAGTCATAGGTCTTAAAATATTATGTTATATGATTTCCAGTGTCATTTCTGTCACCAATGCTTTACCAACTATTGACCCTTCTTTGTTTCCAACTTTGGCATTCCAGTTATTAATTATTAATGCATCTTGATTACATGTTTGATCAATTCAGATGGCAGAAGTTGGTATAATCTTCAATTTCTTCATCTTTGACATTAGTTTTTTGTGTGTAAGTTTGAATGATATTGCATTAACTTACGTTCTTTGCAGTTGTATGGATATTATACTGTCAGTATAGATCTTGAAATGTTCTTTTTCATGGTGAATGCAACAAGATTCCTCTTCAATTTGTCATTCCCAGCTTAGTTGATCAGATGATTATCAAATTGAAAATGGCCAGTACCAGTCCATTTCAGCTCACTAAGGACTAAGATATTGTTCTTCAAGTGTTCCATTTATTTAATCTCTGACAACGTTAAATGATCCTTGATTTGCCCTTCATGAATTCCACATTCTGCTTATTAATGGATGCTTGCAGCTTTTCTTCTCATATTAAGTCTTGTTCTACTAGTGAATGAAAGTCCCCAAATTTGAACTCCATTCATGACATTAGAATCAACTCTACCTTTAAAAGGAAACTCTTTCCCATCTTATTTTCAGTGCTTTCCAGTCTGAGAGGCTAATCTTCCAACACTACATCAGACAATGTTCTTTTACCATTCATAAGGTTTTCCCTGGCCAATTTTTCTCCCTTCCTAAATATAAACTTGAAAAAATGTGATTTTCATATTGCTGAAAATTGATCAATTATGAAAACAAAAGATGACTCAATTAATATTGTCCATACTTTAATTTTGATTAAAAATTAAAGTGATGTGCAGGAAATATTTGGATTAAATGCATGATTTATATATGATTAACTTACAAATTTTATTTCCTTCATTTTAGCAAAATCACTAGTCATGTTATAATAATGAATGTTTTCAGGCAATTAGTGTTTTAACTAAAAAAATTATTTTAATCTTTTTAGCTTATGCAGCATTTTATACATTTAAATTGGAAGACTTTTATCTTTGCTAAGGTAGTAACAAATGTAATTGTCAACGAAGTTCTTAAAACAATATCTAGAATCGAAAAGGAAGCATACAGTTTTGCATATTCAGTTCACATATCTTAATGTGGCTTCACTGATGAATTATCATTACCAGAAGATAGCACCAATGATTTTAATGTTGCCATGTAAGTCATTATCACAATAATAAAACTTTCTATAATCTCTAATAGCAATACATAGATCCTTATGGGATTTCTTATCTTCTTCCTTCAAACATTTTAATGCGGGAATATTATGAAAAAGCAACTTTAAAAAATCTGTTTCTCAATTTTTTTTTTTCAGTTCTGTATTTAATCAACACAATATCTTGATCTATAATGGCTGCAAAAAGTAGTTCAGGAACTTCTGTATATGGATCTTTCCCTTTATTAAAATATGTTATTTTCTGATTTTTATTTTATTGGATTGTCACTCTTACTGCAAATTTCACCTGTAGTTTCTTTTAGTAGGGAAAAAATATTTAATCTTTTAAAACATGAAACAAGTAAAATAAGATGTCTTTTTTAAATAATTTGTTAACAACATTATTAATAGCTGACAAATGCTCTTATCAAATAATTATAGTTGTGCTAAAATTAAAAAAAATAATAATTTCCTTTTCTTTTTTTGCTAGATTACACTTTGATCTTTGTCCAAGGGTATTTTGTTGTTTCCCTTTTAGTGTATCCTACCTAGGCTAGTGAAGGTTGAAGAATACAGTCTGCAGTATGGATTATGTCTCAATATAAAGAAAACAAAAATCCTCACAACTGGACCAATGAGCAGCATCACAATAA
>NW_006921995.1:47719-49508 GCF_000298275.1 Orycteropus afer afer | reverse complement strand
ATGGGGTTGCTATGAGTCAGAAATGACTTGATGGCACTTAACAACAACAACAACAACCTAGGCTAGATAAAATTTAATTGCTTTACCAGCATGTTGCTGCATTCCCATTATATGTTTGAGAGAAGCTGTTAGGTCAATTATTTCATGTGTTCCATCAAAATATTCATCCATCATTCATTCATCAAAAGAATTTAATTCTCAGCCTACCTGCAGTCATTTATCCCAGACATGTACCACTACTAGCAAAATATTTTTTTTTAGCCAAAATTATGATTCCTTCCATTTTTTTCTTTACCAGTTATGTTAGCTATATTATAGACTTGTCCTTAGTATTTTAAGTCAGAGTCTATAGGGAGCTTATTTATTTTTCACTTAAATTAAAACAAAATTTATTTTATAACAAGTCTAAAAGAAATATAATATTTTTTTTTCTACTGGTTCACTAATAGTAATATTAGTTTTTAACATGAATTTTGCAATTAAAAAAATTTTAAACATGATGTGCAAAATTTATTCTCTTTCTTTCCGATTCCATTAATAATATTGAGACAGGCAGAAGATGGAAGAACCCAAAGCGTTCACTAAAAAACACCAGCAACAAGCCCAAATGCTTTAGGTAAAGACTAATCCACATCCTGAAACACAGAGTAGAGAAGTAGGCAAGCAACCTATCCAATTCCATGCTCCCTATCTTGCAAGATCTTTTGCAGTTTTGCAGGTGTTTGAGGGCAAACTATGACCCATGAAGCATGCACACATCGCTGCAAGACGACCACTATATGGCCTGCCTGTGGTGGCAATACTGAGGCAAGGACACCGATTGAGAATTAAACTGGTGTCCTGAGGTAGAGCACATGCATTCCACCCCTTTCTAGGAAACTACCACTTATTTTTTCTTTTTTTCAACATTTTATCTATCTATCTATCATCTATCTATCTCTTCTATCTATCTATCTATCTATCTATATTTTGTTGTGGTGAAAACATGCACAAGACATTTGCCAACATAACAACTTCCCCATTTACAGCAAAGAAATTAATAACACTTTTCATGTTGTACCACTATTATTGCTATCTTTTTCCAAAATATTTCACCAACATTAGCATAAATGCAATGTCCTGCAAAAAAAGCTTCCCCTTTCCCCCATGACTCCTAAACCTGGTAACCACTAATAATCTTTGATTATATATATATATATAGTTCTCTTCAACCTATCTCAGAATTTAGCCACCCCTCCTCTCTCATCCATAAAAACCAACAAATAAATTTTCTTTCTACGTATAAACCTTTCCCTGATTTTTTATAATAGTGGACTAACACAATATTTATTATTCTGTGACTGGGTTATTTTGCTGAGCATAATGTCCTCCAAGTTCATCCATGTTATGCGATGTTTTTCAGATTCCATGTTATTCTTTAGGGTTGCATAGTATTCCATTGTGTGTATGTACCATAGTTTGGTAATCCATTCTTCTGTTGATGGGCATCTAGGTTCTCTCTACATTTTTGCTGTTGTTAATAGTACTATGATGAATATGAGTGTGCATATATCTGTTCTTGTCCTGCTCTCAATTCTTTAGAATATACACCTAGAAATGGGATTGCTGGATCAAATGGTATTTCTAATTCCAAGTTTCCAAGGAATCACCATATTGCTTTCCACAGTGGTTATATCATTTTATGATTCCACCTGTAGTATATGAGAGTCCCAATCTCTCCACATCCTTGCCAGCATTTGTTATTTTCTGTCTTGTTGAACTTTGCTATTAATGCTGGGGTGATATGGTA
>NW_006921995.1:42447-47354 GCF_000298275.1 Orycteropus afer afer | reverse complement strand
TATTTATGCCATATATTAAGGCATCTAAATTTGTCCCTATTTTCTCTTTGATGAGCTTTATAGTTTTAGATTTCACATTGAAGTCTTTCATCCATCTGGAGTTTGTTTTTGTGCATGGTGTGAGGTATGGATCTTATTTCATTTTAGAGCAAATGGATATCAAGTGATACCAGCACCATTTGTGAAAGAGACTATCTCTTCCTCATTTAATGGATTTTGGCCCTTAGTCAAAGATCAGCTGACCATAGGTCAATGGATTCATTTTTGGGTTCTCAATTCTGCTCCACTGGTCTATATGTCTGTCATTGTACCAATACAAGGCTGTTGTACTGTGTAATAGGTATTGAGATCTGGGACTATGAGACCTGTTACTTTGTTTTTCTTCGTTGGTAGAGTTTTGCTTATCTGAGGTCTCCTTCCTTTCTGTATAAATTAGTGATTGTTTTTTCCATATCCTTAAAGAATGTTGATGGAACCTGGATCTGGATTGCATTGAATGTATAGATTGTTTTGGGTAGTATTGATATTTTCACAATGTTCAATCTTCCTCTCCATGAGTGTGATATGTTCTTCCATTTACATAGATCTCTCAAAGTTTCTTGAAGTAGTGTTTTGCAGTTTTCACTGTATAGGTCTTTTGTAGTCCTGGTAAGATTTACTACCAAGTATCTTATCTTTTTTGTAGGTATTGTAAATTGTATTGATTTCCTTATTTCCTCTTCAGATACTTCTTTGTTGGTATAGAGGAATCCAACTGATTTTTACATGTTGATCTTGTATCTTGCCACTATGGTAAATCTTTCAATAAGTTCCAGTAGTTTTCTTGCCGAGTCTCTTGGGTTTTCTACGTAAAGGATTATATCATCTGCAAATAGAGATAGTTTTAATTCTTCCTTACCAATTTGGATGCCTTTGATTTCCCTTTCTTAACTCATTGTCCTGGCTTGGACTACCAATACAATGTTGAATAGAAGTAGAGAGAGAGGACATTCTTGTCTGACTCCTGTTTGGAAGAGGAATGGTTTCAGTCTCTCTACATTGAAAATAATGTTGGATGTTAGTTTTGCATGCACACCCTTTATTATATTGAGGAATTTCCCTTCTATTCCTATTTTTCTGAGAGTTTTGTCAGGAATTGATGTTGGATTTTATCAAATGCTTTTTTTGCATCTATTAATACTGTCATGTGATTCTTTTATTTTACTTATGGGATGAGTTATGTTGAATGTTTTTCTAAGATTGAACCATCCTTGCATACCTGGTAGGAATCCCATGTGGTCATGATGTATTATTTTTATAATTTTTATTTATTATTGGAGTCTATTGGCTAGGTTTTTTTTTTTTTTTTTTAAGTCTTTTGCATTTATATTCATGAGGGATATTGGTCTGTAGTTTTCCTTTCTACTGGTGTCTTTGTCTGGTTTTGGTATCAGGGTTATGCTTGCTTCATAAATTGAATTTGGGAGGATTCCATCCTTTTCTATGTTCTGGAATAGTATAAGTATTATTGGTGGCAGTTCTACTCTGAATGATTGGTGGAATTCTCCAATCTGAGTGAGGACATTTTTGTTAGTAATTTTTTAAATGACCTGTTCAATTTTTTCTTTTGTAATGGGTCTGTTCAATTATTCTACCTTAGTCTATGTTAGTTTAGGTAAGTAGTATGTTTGTGGAAATCTGTCCCTCTCTTCTAGGTTTTCAAGTTTGTTGAACTACAGTTCTCCACACTATCCTGATATTATTCTTTTCATTTCTGTTTGTTCTGTTGTGATGTCACCCCTTTCATTTCTTATTCATGTTATTTTCATCTTCTCTTTCTTTACTTTGTTCAGTTTACCAGTGGTTTGTAGATTTTATTAATCTTTTCAAAGAACCAACAATTAGTCTTGTTGATTTTTTCTATTGTCTGTGTTTTGTTTCATTTATTTCTGATCAAATCTTTATTATTTTCTTTGGGTCTATTGTAGATTTTATTTCATTTTTGTTGTCTTTTTTTAATTATTGGAGATGTTGGAGTAAGGTGTTAATTTTGGCTCTTTCTCATTTTTTGATATGTGCATTTATTGCTATGAATTGCCCTCTGAGCATTGCTTTTGCTATGTGCCAACTATTTTGGTATGTTGTGTTTTCATTCTCATTTGATTCAAGGAATTTTCTAATTTCATTGTTTTATTTCTTCAATTACCCAGTTGTTTTTGAGGAGGGTGTTATTCAGTTTCCATACATTCACTCTTTTTCTGTTGCTTTTCCGAGTGTTTATTTCTAATTTTATAGCACTGTGATCTGAGAAGATGCTTTGCAGTATCTCAATATTCTTAAATTTATTGAGGCTTGCTTTGTAGTCTAACATATGGTCAATCCTGGAGAATATCCCATGGAAAATAATGTATATTGTGCTGTTTTTGGGTGAAGTGCTCCATAGATATCTATAATGTCAAGTTGTTTGACTGTACTGTTTAGTTTTCCTACCTACATCTTTGTGGAGTTTCTTTCCATTTGTTTTATCTTTTATCAAAGATAGTATATTAAAATTTCATACTATGACTGTGGAGTTATCTATTTGCCTTTTCAATTCTGTTAAAGTCTGCATTATTCATTTTGGGACTCTTTCATTGGGTTTGTAGGTATTTATTATGGTTACATCCTCTTGTTCAACTGATCTTTTAATCATTATATAATATCCTTCCTTGTATCTTATGGTCATTTTTGTTTAAAGTCAATTTTATCAGAAATTATTATTGACACTTATGTTCTCTTTTTGTTGCCATTTGCTTAATATTATCTTTTTCCAACCTTTTGATTTTTTAGTCTGTTTTTGTCTTTGTATCTATGGTATGTCTCTTGTAGACACCATATTGATGGGTCATGTTTTCTTAAGCAGTCTGCCACTCTCCAGCTCTTGAGTGGGGCATTTAATCCGTTTACAGTCAGTGTAATTACTGACAGTATGGATTTATTGATATCATCTTGTTATGTGTTTTTTGTGATGTTGATTTCTTTGTCTTAGATAATTTTCTTTGCTAAGCTCATTGTGGCATAATGCTTAAGGCATTTGACTGCTAACCAGAAGGCTGGCAGTTCAAACCCACCAGCCACTCTTCAGAAGGAAGACTAGGCAATCTACTTCCATAGAGATACCTCCTTGGAAACACAAGGAGGGGTAAGTATGAGTCAGAACTGACTCAAAGGCAATGAGTTTTGTTTTGTTTTTGTGAGCTCATCTTGGCTATCATCTCAATCATTGCTGTTGTTATACTATTTGGTAACTATTTATACTTGTCTTCTTTTTTATTTTGATGAGAATATTTATTATTTTTCTTTGAGGTTATCCTATAATTTATAATTTTCTTCCCAAGTTTAATTGGGAAGTCTGTTCTATCTCACAATTGTCCTGACTTCCTCATCATTTAGCAGCATTGTAAATACAATATTTATTCCCTCTTTTTGGTTTATAATTTTCTTCATTTACCAATTGATGCCTCTGTTCCCCTGTTTATAGTCTTGTAAGCTTATTGCATTTTGGGTACTTCTATATATGAGTTGGTTTCTCTGTTATGTTGTCATATGTGTTAATCATCAATTGTTGTTTGCTGTTGTTGGTTCTCAGTCCAAAGGACTCCTTTTACCATCTTTTGTATAGTTGATCTGGTTTTAACAAACTCCCTTAATTTCTGCTTATCTGGAAGTCTCCTAGTTTCACCCTCATATTTGATAGAAAATGTTGCTGGGTATATAATTCTTGGTTGGGAATTTTTTTCTTTCAGGTTTTGCATATATCATCCCATTACCTTCTTGCCTGCATGTTTTCAGAAGAGAAATCAGAGCTTAATCTTATTGGTTACCCTTTTTGTTTTTCCTGTGCTACTTTCCGGATTCTTTCTTTGTCTTTGCTTTTGTTGAGTTTGATGATGATATGTCTTGGTGATTTTCTTTCAGGGTCTATCCTGTTTGGAGTTCATTGAACTTCTTGTCTTTCATCATATTAGGTAAATTATCTTCCAACATATTTTAGACAATTTTCTCTGTGGTTTCATCTGTCTCTTCCTGTTCTGGTATTCTGATTACATGTAGGTATTTTCTCTATGGTATCTCACATAAATCTTAGGCTTTCTTTGTTATGTTTTGATCTTTTGTCTGATTGATCCTTAGCAAAGTGTTGTGAGGAATTTGTCTTAACTCTTATTAATACTATCTTTCATTGATTCACTTCTACTCCTTCATTTATTTAATGTATTATCTATTTCTGAAATTTTGGTATTAATCTTCTAGATTTCTCTTTGTTGTTTTTGTATCATTTTTTTTGTTGTTGTTTATTTTGCCTATTTTTTCTTGTATTGTTTTCCTGAATTGTTCAATTGTTTTGTCTGTGTTTTTCTTAATTAGTCAGTGTTTTCCTTTATCTGTCTCTCAATCCTTTGAAGGTACCCAAATGTAATTCTTTTGATTTCTTTGTCAGGGAGATCCAATGAAGCTTCCTCTTCAGGAATGTTTTCTGGCCCCTTGTTTCTACTACTTTATGTTTATTTTTTTTTGTGGACTGTGATAGTCTGTTGTTTCCAAGACATTGTAGTGTTGTTGTACTTAAGTTTAATTTGTGGTTGTATCTTCAGGTAATTCACATGGGATTCTTTTTTCCCCCCCTTTGTTTTGTTTTGAAATATCTGTGTTCTCCCTTATTCACTAATTGTTAGCATTTAGACATTTGTCATCTGTCTCCTGGTGGATGTGGTAAAGAATGAGAGTATGTGCACAGATCTCTGTAAGCTGTTCATAAAGAGCAGTGGAGGGTGAGTTAAGCTGGTATTGGCCCCACTTATTGTTGGTAAATTGGTTCAAAAGCAAGTGGTGGCCCTCATGCAGTGAGTGGGGCGACAGGAAGTACATGTATGTTTGGGTTGTGTGGGAAT
>NW_006921995.1:29287-42057 GCF_000298275.1 Orycteropus afer afer | reverse complement strand
AAAAAAAAAAACAGGGAAGGAAAAGAGAAAGAAAATAAAAAGAGAGAGAGAAAGAGGAAGAAAGGAGGAAGATAAAAGAATGATTTAGAAACAAACAAACATAAACAAAACTGGGAGTAGGGTGGAGCATGGCATCCAGCCTCTGCCAAGGCATAGACCAGAATAGAGCTCCTGGAGGTCAAGAAGATGGGTCAAGGTAGTGGTGGTACAGGGGATGGTAATATCCTTGTTCATCAAGAGGAGGCAGGGCATAAGAGTAACAAGTAGACTATCTCATCTCTCCAATTGTCAGTCTCCATGTGGTTGTCCTTGCTATCCTTGGAAGGTAGAGCTCACTCCCACATTGCAGTCCAGGCAAGAAGGCCACCCACACATACTCAAGACTGCTGCACCAGCTGCTTGCAAACATCTGAGATGGCCACACACTCAAGACAGCCACTGGTAGTCCACAGGTCCAGCTGTCCCCTTCCTCACTGTTCTCCCTTCTGATTTTCAGGCACCAATGCAGTCCATTAACAACCTACGATATGCATATGACACAAATTTGCTTGCTGAAAGTGAGAATGACTCAAAGAACTTCCTGATGAAGATTAAAGACTACAGTCTGCAATATTGATTGCACTGCAATATAAAGAAAACAAAAATCCTCACAACTGCTCCAATAAACAGCTTCATGGTGTCTGGGAAAAATCTGAAGTTGTCAAGGATTTCATATTACTTGTTTCTGCAATCAACACCATTGGAAGCAGCAGTCAAGATGTCAGATGACGTATCACATTGGGCAAATCTGCTGCAAAAGACTTCTTTTAAGTGATGAAGAGCAAAGATGTCTCCTTGAAGACTAGGGTGTGCCTAACTCAGGCCATGGGAATTTCCATCTTCTCTTATGCATGTGAGAGCTGGACAAGGAATAAGGAAGACCGAAGAAGATCTGATGTTTTTGAGTTGTGGTGTTGGAAAAGAATGCTAAGAGTACCATGGTCTACTTAAAGGACTAACAAATCTGCCTTGGAAGAAGTGCAGCCAGAATGCTCCTTGGAAGCTAGAATGGCCAGACTTCATCTCGTCTACTTTGGTCATGTTGGCAGAAGGAAACATTCCCTGGAGAAGGATATCAAGCTTGGTAAAATGGTGAGTTGATGAAGAAAGGGAAGTCCCTCAAAGAGATGGATAGATGCAGTGGCTGCAATGATGGACTCAGGTATCATGAGGCTGGCAAAAGACCCAGCAGTGTTTCATTCTGCTCTGCATAGGGTCACTATGAGTCAAAGATGACTCAATGGCATCTAACAACAACAACAACAGAGCTGATTCTTAGGTTTGTATGGGGAAATATTCAAAATGGCTGTACCCTCAAGACAGCCAGCAGTCCACAGCTTCATTTGTCTCATTATTCAGTTTCATTCAGGTTCTTCTACTACTTGGTATTTAGTCCACTTTTTTATCCTTCTCATCAAAGCTCAGAGTTCCAGGATCATCTTCTGTAGTGGTTTTAACTGGTTTCTCATCGCTTTGTTGCAGAGGGCCTGTGTAGCTTTTCTGCCTATTCCACCATCTTGGCGGAACTACAGAAACTACCAACCTGTCTCGGAAAATCCCCACCTGTTTAAAAACTCTTAAAAACCCCAGCAAGTTTTTGTTTGAAGAGACAAAGTGTGGCATTGCTTTGTTCCTCTTTGTCTCCACTCATGAGCTACTTTCTCTTTCTCTTAATAAAAGCTTTGTTCATGTGGAAAATTTAAGCTTCTCCTGGTCATTCTTGGTCAGTATAAGTCAAGAGACTGATGGGGCCAACCCCTGGAACAATCTCATTTTAAAGTTATTATTTTAGGTCATTGTTTCATTATTTTCTCATTCATTTGCATGTTCAACCACTTTACCTTTAGTTTTTCAAATCATTTCCCCTAAATCTAAACAATGTCCATTGTCTTCTGTAAAGAATGATCAGTTTGTGTCACAGAAAACATGTTTATCTAACTACTGGTCTAATAATGTTGACTCTTAAGAATATCACATAATGTTTAATATCAGTGATTACTTGTTTTTGTTCAAAACCACTGATTGTTTTCTATTTGCCTCTTTTACCAGTTCTAAAACATGCATGTGTGCTGTTTTGAGTTAAGTAATTTTTTTGAGTAGGTAATTAAATTTCCACTGAGTAAATAATTGGAAATTGCATTGGCAACATATGATCTATTCAAACCATGGAACTGTAATGTTCTGTTAATGAATTTTATGTGGATCATGCTCACAGAAAACTGCATAATTTCAGTGTTTTCTGACTTAAAAAATTAAATATATTGCCTCTTTGGAATCAAATTTTTTTTTGGTATATTTTTTTCTGAGTCCCTTTTTCTTATGTATTTCTATTATTCTATCTGCTTTTACTCATTTTTAGAAAAGATTAAAAAAATAAAATGTAATTATACTCAGTGTAGAAATGCAAATGTTTTGCAAAAAAAATGGAACTTAATATAAATTTGAAACATGAACATTTCATTTTCCTTATAAAATATTCAAAATAAGCCATGAAAATTAAATTGTAAAATAAAATTGAAATTAATTAATAAACAAAGTAAAAGTTTTTAAAATGTAGATTTTTAAAATTTTTAGCTATTTAATTAAATCTTATTAAACATTATTGTCATTGTTTCTAGTTTTTTTTTTTTTTTCATTTTTAGAATTACAAACTGTATTTGCAGTCTAGTTTTCCATTCACAGCTAGTTGTCAATATAATGACTTGATAATCAAATTTTATTCAGGTTCACCTACACACAAATATAATGTTATTTTTTTATTTCAAAATATTCCTCAGCTGCCAAGTACAAATCTTGCAAAAGCTATACTTATTCCTACATACCCCTGGAACTGTGAACTATAACCTGGAAAGAGGCAGGAATACAGATGCTTGGTATTGCTAGAAAATATACTGTTTGTGACAGGCTCTTTGGCTCAATTTTATGTCTATGAGATTATATAATGTCTCAAGTAAATGAATATGTCTGTTCTCATATTTAAGCATTTCTGTCACTTGGATCCTCTCCATACTGAGAAGATGCTCATCTTTGATACTGACAAGAGGAACCCATAAGCATTTAATGCATTTGGAAGCAGATATCCTTAGCTTTGAAGACAGCACACTATGAGGACATGAAAATGGGTTGATTACAAGGTTCTCTATAACAAATACTGAGTGATGACAGAATTACCCATGTGATCTTTAATACATTTTTTTTTTTAGTGTGTCTTTTTTTTTTTTTTTTTTTTTGGTAATGGGGGTATGTTTTTGATAGGTAGAGTTGTCTAAGGAACAGGATCAAGGCAGTGGTCTAAAAGAAGTAGCATTCTATCAAAGCTGGAAGTTTTTGGTGATTGGAGGTAAATGGGCAAGACAGTGGTGCAGCAGAAAATCTTTGAAAGCTACTGCTTTAATTATCTATTTTTGCAAAACAAAATTACTCAAAACTTACTGGCGTAAAACAATCATTATTTCTTTGTACACAATTCTACGTGTTAGCCATTTTGGCAAGGCTCAGCTGAGATAACTCATCTCAGTTTCTTTTAGTGACCACTGACCTCTGTTTATGTGTGAATAGTCAAGTGGCTGGTTGGGTGAGGGCTGCCTGGTTCCTGGTGGCTTTCTTTTATGGACTCAATTAGGGCTCTTGACAAGGGTGCCTTGGTTCTCTTTCAGATAACTTTTTCAGGATAAGGAAGAAGATAAGCCCCAATCTGCAAGAACTTACCAAACCTCTGAATCATGATTTTGATGTCCTTGTGGCCAAAGCAAGTCACGAAGGCAAGCTCGGGTCAATGTGGAAGGTGTTATGATATCAGCAGAAAGTTCTCCAGAAGTTTAGAAGTGTGATTAAAGGCACTAAAAAATAATATCGTAGGATATGTCTTCAATTAAGAGAACACATTCTATGTATCTATAAAAATATCAGAAATACATAAAATTTTAACTACCATTTCCCCAGAGGTTTTCAAAACTCTCTAAATAGTCAGATACATCGCACACTTTTGTAGTACACTAATCTCTCCTGTTTATTACCACAATTATGCATGCCTAATTGATATTGATGAAGGCAACTCATAAAAAGAAGACAGAAAAGAGGGAGGTGTCTGAACCACATAGCTTTTTCATTGGCGGGTATTACTCCATTGTTTGAATGCAATACAATTTGTTCACAATACAATTTATTTAAGACTTTTAAGTTGTTTTCAATTTTATACTATGATAAAGTATTTATGAACATTATTATGTAATTCTTTTAATAGACATGCACTTATTTATTTGGGGTATATACCCAGGAATAGAATTACTGGTGACAGGGAACAGATATGTCTAGCTTTAGTAAATATAGCCAAATAGGTTTCCAAAGTGTTTGTAGTAATTTATACCCACACCAACAATATATGAGAAAAAAGGTTTTTACTTTTCCTTGTGTATGAAAAAGGTAAGAGTAAAAGGTAGTAGTACAATAAAACCATTTCATTGAAAATGTTGTTGGAATCATTTGCTGAATGTGTTTTGGAAGACAAGTAGAAGATCTTCTTTTAATAGAGTTTTAGGGAAGTATGGGCTTCTCCAGAGAACCTTAGCATAATGGCAAAAATATATCAGCTTTGAAATCTGAGAAGGCCCAAGTTTTAACCTGAGCTCTTTCGTTTACTTCATGTGTGACGTTGAGTAAGTTACATAAAGTATGTAAGTGTAAAACAATTAGCAAATAGTCTAGAACATATTCATTGAGTGAATAGTTATTTAAGCTCCAATAAAAAGTCAGGGATCATATTAGATCCATGTCACACTCAAAAGATAATATAATAGAAATGATATATAATATTTTATAATATGAAATATATTACTTAATTATGATATGTAAATATGTTCATATATTATATAATTATACACAACACAAAAATAAGTAACAAACATATAAAATTATTATGTGTATCACATATATACTATGTCATATATAAAGTGATAAATGATGCTATAAACATATAAATAGGGAATATTTGTAAGTATAGATATTAGTAAAATACAAGATATATGGAGTCCCTGAGGGTGCAAACACTTGACACACTGACTTCTAGTCAAAGGTTTGTGGCTCATCCACCCAGAAGTACCTCAACACAAAGATCTGAGGATACACTTCAAAAATCAGACATTGAAAATTTTATGGAGCATAGTCCTCCTCTGAGACACAAGAGGCAGCCATATGTCAGAATCAACTTGATGGCAACTGGATTGGTTTTGGGGTTTATAATAAATGTGCAAACCATGTACAATTATTAATATCATTACTATACTTCTTTTTTAATTCTGTAATTGAAATAGGCAAATACAGTATGCTCTCCAAAGCTACATTAAAAATGAATTTTAATTTTCTTTAAATTATTTAAACTGTTCCCATGAACATTGAAATACTATTTTGTTTGGGATAATTCATGGAACATTCACTACATTTAAAATATTTACCCAAGTGCTCTTGGAAACTCTATTTGGAAACTTTATACATTTTGATTATTTTATCTGAAAAATCTGTGACTAGATGCTTATATTTTGTTTAATATCATGTTAAATTCTGTTGTAGCAAGTATCAAGAGAATTTGTAAACATGTGATGGCTGTGAGTGGAGATAGATCTCAGAGGCAGAACTGAAATACAAATCCAATATAGCTGAAGCAAAATAACATACTGGATAGGCATCAGTTAAGGAAACTATGCAAGTCCAAGATGGACATCAGTGCCAAAAATCACCACAAATAAGGGGACAGTAGTCATGAACCAGAGTGTATAGACATTAGTGGCATGCCATCAATTCCAAAGCCAAGCCTGAAGTTTACTGTCATAGATTTAATTGTATCCCCAACGTATGTTTGGCAATTTAGCTGGCCCATGTTTCTTTGTGGTTTGGCAGTTATGTAATGATGCAATAATCCCTCATTATGTGACCTGTTGTTATCAGCCAGTCAGTTGTAAGGGGATTAGGGTGGGACACAGCACATTTACTCAAGTCACAGCCCTGTTGTTGTTGTTGCTGTTAGGTGCTGTTGAGTCGTTTCTGACTCATAGAGACCCCATGCACAGCAGAACGAAACACTGCCCGATCCTGCACCAGCTCCACGATCCCTGCCATACTTGAGCCCATCATCACAGCCATGGTGTCAATCCATCTCGTTAAAGGCCTCCCCCTCTTTCATCGACCCTCCACCCTACCAAGCATGACGTCCTTCTCCAAGGAATGGTCCCTTCTGACAACATGACCAAAATAGGTGAGACAAAGTCTGGCCATTCTTGCTTCCAAGGAGCATTTTGGGTGCCCTTCCTCCAGGATAGATGTTAGTTCTTTTAGCAGTCCATGGTTCTTTCAGCATTCTCCGCCAGCACCACAACTCAAAAGCATCAACTCTTTTTCAGTCTTCCTTATTCATTGTCCAGCTCTCATATGCATACGAGGCAATTGGAAATATCATGGCTTCTGTCAGGCAACCTTAGTCTTCAAGGAGACATCCTTGCTCCTCAGCACTTGAAACAGTTCCTTTGTGGTTGACTTTCCCAATGCTACACATCATCTAATGTCCTGACAGCTGCTTCCATTGGCATCGATTGTAGAACCAAGTAACATGAATTCTTTGACAACCTCAATCTTCTCTCCATTTATTGTGATGCTGCTCATTGGTCCAGTTGTGAGGATTTTTGTTTTCTTTATACTGAGATGTAATCCATACTGCAAACTGTATTCTCCAAACTTCATCAGTAAGTGGCCCAAGTCATCCTCACTTTTAGTAAGCAAAGTTGTATCACAAGTATCACAAGTCACAGCCCTAGTCTGATGTAAAAGGAGTTCCCCTGGGATCTTGACTGCATAGTCTTTTATCTTACATGAAAGGAAAAGAATTAAGCAGAGAAGGAAAGACCTAACTACCTCCAAGAAAGAAGAGTTGGGAGAGGAGTATCTCCTTTGGACCTATGCTCACTGTGCTGAGAATCTCCTGCAACTAGAGAAAAATTGATACCAAGACACATGGAGATGTCTAAAGAATACTATGTTCACAGATGTTGAAAGGAGACAAAGACCTTCCCCCAGAGCCAACAGAGATAGAAAACCTTCCCTTAGAGCTGGCATCCTGAATTTGGATTTCTGATCTCCTACAGTGTGAAAACAAATTTCTATGTGTTGAAGCCATCCACTTATGGTATTTCTGTTATAGCAGCACTGGAGAACCAAGACTGTTAAAATCTTCTTTTGGGCAAAAGAAAGATAGAGACAGACACACTGTAGTTTTTTAATGCAGAAACAAGAGCTAGGCTCTTGCCCAGGTTCAGGAGAGAAAAATAAGGGGGATTGTTTCAAGTGGGGTATAAGTCTGGCAGTAACAGTAGTCATAATTCACAAGAAAAACTGCAAATGAGTCCTATTTTTTTTTTTTTTTCTCTTCTTCCAATCATTTTCTATGTGGAATCAAGCCATGCTTTTATTTTTGAAAATGACCTTTTTGAAAATAGCTTTATTGATAGATATCACTAATGAATTTTACCAAACTAGTCAAAGTTCAGTCCCTTTCACTCTGGTAAACATTCAATTGACATAGGAGAAACAATAACTAAAGTAGTACCCTTAGGTACTCAGTGCTAAACACAGGAAGTTTTATGAATCAGTGATATTTGACTTTCCCCTTCATTTTATCAGTATTTAATCTATTTCTTCATAGGTCCATTTGGCTTATGGAAAAGTTGTATACATCCTCACAAGTTGCTATAAGGTACTTTTAGAACTTTTGGAACTTAAGACTCTTGTTTTCATCCATCACCCACCCTATTCCTTACATACTTTTCTTTCCCTTAGTTGATAGATTTAATAAGTGAATAATAATAAAAAAAAAATATGGGTTTTGCTAAAGAACACAGAAGATTATATCAATATGTTTACTTACTTTGTTGCTAAACAACCAGACAAGCCCTCTCTTTCTGGTAAGCACTTCACAAATTTACTGTCACCTTTGGTCATAAAATGTTGCAAAATTGATTCCTTTACTTTTAACACCAAGGTTATCCATTTGAAGGGATACATAAAGATTAAATGACAGCAGGGGTAAGGTTCTTTTCTTTTATATCTTGGTCTATTGCTCTTTTGGCTTTTTCTGACAGTCCCATTACTTTACAACATTAATTGATTCTTTTGAAATTGATGTCTTATAAACAAAGGTCCTGAATGAATTTTATTCCCAATATCATTGCAGTTCAAGTACCAATATGCAATTCTATATTATAAGGGGAAAGAATGACATGGTGGAGTGAAGTTATAGGCAAAGTAAAATTACGGGCAGGTTATTTTCCAAAGAGCTGGAAACCAAGAAACCAGAAATCAATCAAATTCCATAGCTAGCTATAGAAACTTGGGTAAATAATTTAATCTCCCTGGGTCTAAGTTTTCTTATTTATAAGAGAAGAGAATTTCTGGACCCTTCCAAGTGGAAATTAGTTCTTTTACTTACTATTATTCATTTCAAAGTCTCTTTAATAATGGAAACAAAAAATGACATTAAGGTTTATTTAGTTTTTTTGTTTGTTTTTCCTTTCACCACTTGCTTCTTCATAATGACACAAATAAATAATTTAAGTCTTAACAGATAAATAGCAGAAGGGAAAGATGAGAATGGAATTAAGTAAGTCTTAAATTGAACATATGACTTTATTATAGGAAAATTGTTCTGTTTCTGGCCTCAGAGAGTTATTTTATTCTTAAATAAACAGTGAAAAAATGATTTATAACTGTATTAAAGAAAAATGTCTTATTTTTATAGTTGAAAGATCATCTCTAAGATTTGACATTGCTAACATTCATATATTTGAAAATCATATGGAAAAGAGATACAGAGAGAAATGTATTTTGCACAGCACTATACAATGCATTTTCCCCTTTTTCCAAATTGGATCATATACTCGAAAATTGAATAATATTCATTCAGCTTTCCTTTGGTAGTATTTCTAGTTATTATTTTTAATATTTTGATATTGCTTTATGAGGAGAATAGATTCTTTTTGCACTCCTTTTTTTGCAGATCACACATTGTGCTGGGAAAGAGTGGAAATATAACAGAAAGGTTTATTTAACTGTTCATTCATTCACTTTAATTCACTTTCAAAGTAGTTCAAAACTTTTTGCATAAAATTTTAAAAGCACACACAACACTATCTGTGATGTAGGTACATAATGAACATGACAGGAAGAAGACAGAATTTGGTAAACCTTGTATGGGAGAATATGCTCCTATTGCTCTGCTTGCCTGGGTCCCTGTGCACCCTCAGGCTCATCACACAAGCTTCTCCCCACCCCTGCATTTTTGTAGCCAGGGGCATGAACTATTTTAAATTTCTTGAATAACTATGATCATTCTTACATCAAGTTCATTCCCTGTATTTCCCCCTCTTTTTGAGATTGTCTTCTTTGCTTGACAATTCTTCCTTATGCTGAAGAGCTCAACTCAGATTTACTTCTCACAAGGAAATTGCCTTCTCTTTTCTCCTTGTTCTACAAAGGTTTCCTACTATACAATCTTAATATTATCCTATATGCCTTTGTTTCCCTTATGAAGCCAATGATTAAGTAATTAATTGCTTAATATCTGGCATTTCTGCTAGGCTATCAGCTCTTAAAGGAAGGAATCTGTCTGATCTAATTCCTAGAAACCTGTAAAGCATCTTATATATAATAGACTCTCATATGGGAACATAATCATGAGCCCATGCATTTGAACCTACAGATTTTAGTAGGTAACTCTCATTTCGGAGGTTGCTGGGGTCTGTATTTTAAACTTTCAATATATATGTTTTACTTAAATTGAGTCCTCTATAGGCCCCTACTAAAGATGCTCTGGAGGTGCAGTCAGTGCCAAAAGCATTTGAATGCTAACCAGAAGGTTGACAGTTTAAACCTACCAGCTACTCTGTGATGGGAGCTAACCAGAAGGTTGACAGTTTAAACCCACCAGCTACTCTGTGAAAGGAAGATGGGACAATCTACTTCTATAAAGATTTAATGCCTTAGAAACCCAATGGGGATTGCTATGAATTGGAATTGACTTGATGGCAACGGGTTTGGTTTGTTTTGATTTATAGGCCCCTAACAATTAATTTCTCATTTATAGGTATGTTTTGTAGTTCTCCCTTTAAAAACCTTAATTAGAAATTGTATGATACTTTCAAAACTATTTTTCATTTTCCATATCTAAGACTAATATATATCATACAATATGTAATCTAATGGTGTATACTAAAATTTCCCTTGAATTAAATTATTCATATTTCATTTTAATTAATATAAAGTTAGTGGCCCTTTAGCCATGTCAAGGTAATTTTTGTTTTCATTTTTCACATTTTGTTTAATCATATCTTCTTTCGCTACTAACATTTATCAACATTAATACTTACTCTAATCTCTAAATTAAAACATGACTAAGAAATATCACCTTGGAAACCCAAGGCAGGGTCACTATGAGATGGAATTAATTCAATGCTAGTGAGTTTGGTATTTTGTGGTTAAAAGATAAACAGAATAAGGGGAACTGCATGGTTTAAAATCAGGAATGTATGTATCAGGGATGTAACCTTTCACTACATTTAATCAATCTGTATGCTGAACAAATAATCCAAGGAGCTGTAGTAGAAGAAGAACATGGCATCAGTGTTGGTGGAAAATTCATTAACAATCTGCAATATGCAAATGGCACAACGTTGCTATTTGAAGGTGAACGTGACTTGCAGTACATACTAATGAAGAACACAGGCTACAGCCTTCTTTGTGTTTTACTCCTCAACATAAAGGAAACAAAAATCCTCACACCTGAACCAATAAGTAATATGATAAATGGAGAAAAGATAGAAATTGTGAAAGATTTAATTTTTCTTGGATCCACAATCAATGCCCATGGAAGGATCAGTCAAGAAATCAAAAGACGTATTTCACACAGTAAGTCTGAAAAAGATCTCTTTAAAGTGTTAGAAATCATAGATTTCACTTTGAGGATTAAGGTGCATCTGATCCAAGCCATGGTATATTCAATTAGATAAGACAGATTCCTTCCTTCCTTGTGAAAGCTGGACAATGAGCAAGGCAGACTGAAGAAGAGTTGAAGAAATTCTGATAGTATAGTTGTTAAAGCATTTGGCTGCTAACCAAAAGGTTGACAATTTGCACAAAGAAAATTAACAATCCTCCTAAGTAAACTCAGAAAGAAGAAAAATACATGGACTTCAAGTCAAAACCATACTCACTGCTGTAGAATCGTATAATCAAAACCAACAATAATGAAGAAAAGAGAAAAAAAGAAAAAAAACTTGATAAAAAAATGAACTCAGCACGGAAAAATATTTGGAACAAAGAAATCTCCAACAACACAACAAAAAACCCAATAGAATGACAGCAATAAATTCATACCTATCAGTAATTTCACTCAATATGAATGGATTATTATGCATGACTCAAGAGAAAGAGAATGGCAGATTGGATAAGAAAAAAGCCCCATTGATATGATGCCTATAAGAGACCCCTTAGACCCAGAGATAAAAACAAATTAAAAATCAAGGGGTGGAAAAAAACATATCAAGTTAACCTCAACCAAAAAAAAAGCAAAAGAAAAACAAACAAACAAACAAAAAAAAAACCCACTGCCATCTAGGTGATTCAACTCACAGTGACCCCTCCTTGGGTTTCCCAGGTAGTAGCTTTATGGAAGTAGATTGTCCAATCTTCCTTCCAAGGAGTGGCTGATATGTTTGAACATTTGAACTGCCAGCCTTCTGGTTATCAGTCAATGCCTTAGCACTATACTACCAGAGGAAAAAAAGAGCAAGAATAGGAATATCAATTTCTAATAATATAGACTTCAAAGTGAAAAACAGCATAAGGGACAAAGAAGGACACAATATGATGCTAAAAGGGTCAATTGACCAAGAAGACATCACCATAATAAATATCTTTGCACCCAATGAAAGAGCTCTAAAATACATAAAGTAAATATTAACTGAATTGAAAAGAAAAATAGACAAATCTACAAAAGTGTAGATGACTGTAATACACCACATCCAAGGAGGGAGAGAACAAATAGAAAAAAGAAAAAGAAAAAAGAAAAGATACAGGATAACTCAACAAAAATCAAAAAACTTGACCTCATAGACATAGTCAGAGTACTCCACACAACAAAAGCATAATACATATTCTTCTACAGTGTACATGGATCATTCTGGAGAATAGAACATATGTTAGGACACAAAACAAGCTTCAATAAGTTCTAGAACTTCGAAATACTACAAAGGATCTTCTTGGATCACTATGTCATAAAATTAGAAACCAATAATATGACGGTCAAGGAAAAAATATCAGCTATGTGGAAACTGAATAATACCCTGCTGGTAAAACTACTGGGTAATAGATGAAATAAAGTATGAAAAAATAAATTTCCTAAAAACAAATGAGAATGAAGATACAACTTACCAAAACCTTTGGGACATAGTGAAAGCAGTACTCAGAGGTCAATTTATAACAATAAATGCACACATTGTAAAAGAGGAAAGACTCAAAATCAAAACTTTAACTCAAAAACCCCCAACATTAGAAAAAGAGCAACAAAAGAAGCCTACAGTATTGAAAACTAAGGAAATAATAAAAATCAGAGCAGAAATTAATGAAGCAGAAAACAATAGAGACAATCATCAAAGCAAGAAACTGGCTTATGAAAAGATTAAAAAATTGACAAA
>NW_006921995.1:27097-28181 GCF_000298275.1 Orycteropus afer afer | reverse complement strand
TGCTGTTGCATCTGGAGGACACAGCCATTTTGATTATTTACAAGCAGTGGCCATTTTGGATATTAAAGTGACTGAGGGTGCCCCCATTTTGAATGTTTACAAATGGTGACCATTTTGGATTTTAAAGTGAAAGCATTCTCATTCAGATTCCAGGGACCTAAGAACAGGCAGCAAGGTGGGAAGCAGGGAGAGGACAGAAAAGGCTAAGCGTTCTGGAACAGATTGAGGAGTCAGCTGAAGGGACCCAGGTGAGGAGAGGGAACCCAGGCCACCCCCCACAAACAGTGAGGTGGGAAGCAGGGAGACGACAGGAAAGGAAAAGGGGATAGGAACAGATCAAGGAGTCAGTCGCAGGGACCCAGGTGAAGAGAGGGAACCCAGGCCAACCCCCACAAGCAGCAAGGCGGGAAGCAGGGAGAGGACAGAAAAGGCAAAGGGGACTAGAACAGATTGAGGAGTCAGCTGTAGGGACCCAGGTGAGGAGAGGGAACCCAGGCCACCCTCACAAGCAGTGAGGTGGGAAGCAGGGGAGGACAGAAAAGGCAAAGAGGACTGGAAAAGATGAAGGAGTTAGCCACAGGGATCCAGGTAAGGGTGGTTGGAGGGGTTTCCAACAGCTAAGGGAAACAAACTTGTCTGTCAGTTTGTTCTACTGTGGTGACAAGTTTCTGTGGACTTGAGGCTTTGCCACTGTTTTTTCAAACCCAGTGGCGTACACCTGTTTCACAAGTATCAGCCCAGCTTGTGGACTGAGACAGACTAAGAAGAAGGAGGAGGCCATCATCTTCTCAAAGAATTGGCCAGGGAAAACCTTACGAATAGCAGAAAAAAACTGTCTGATACATTACTGCACAGCTTTATGAAGAGTCCAGAAACATTGTCCAATACAGAGGAGGAAGATGAGTCACTTAGCTTAGAAAGCTCTCAAAGTAGGATGGGGAAAGAGCTGCACTATCAGAGTAAAATCAGCCTTACTCATATGGATAAGGTAAAGCTTTCCAGAACTCCATCTGATGACATGGCACCACTCAAATTGAGGAGAAATAGCGGCAAGCATCCATTAATAATTGGAACATGGAATGTA
>NW_006921995.1:19926-25662 GCF_000298275.1 Orycteropus afer afer | reverse complement strand
GTTGTTGTTGTTAGGTGCCATCGAGTCAGACTTGACTCATAGAGACCTCTGCGTTGGGTTTCTGAGGCAGTGTCGCTAAGGAAGTAGACTGCCCCATCTTCCTTCTGAGGAGTGGCTGGTGGGTTTGAACTGCCAGCCTTCTGGTTAGCAGTCAGGTGCCTTACGCACTACACTACATAAACATGTTGTTGTTGTTGTTGTTGTTAGGTGCCATCGAGTCAGACTTGACTCATAGAGACCTCTGCCTTGGGTTTCTGAGGCAGTGTCGCTAAGGAAGTAGACTGCCCCATCTTCCTTCTGAGGAGTGGCTGGTGGGTTTGAGCTGCCAGCCTTCTGGTTAGCAGTCAGGTGCCTTACGCACTACACTACATAAAAAATCCAAAAGACTCAAAAAAGAAATTACTCAAGCTAAGAGAAAATTTCAGCAAAGTGGCAGGATACAAGGTCAACATAAAAAAATCAGTTGGATTCCTCTACATCAATAAAGAGGCCTCTGAAAAGGAAGTGAAGAAAACAATATTGTTTACAATAGCTACCAAAAAGATAAAACATTTAGGAATAAACCTTACCAGAGACACAAAAGACCTATGCAAAGAAAACTACAGAACACTACTACAAAAAACTGTAAGTGATCTACATAAATAAAAGAACACACTTTGTTCAGAGATAGAAAGACTGAATATTGTGAAAATGTCAGTATTACTCAAAGCAATATACACATTCAATGCAATCCTGACCCAGATTCCATCAACACATTTTAAGGACATGGAAGAACCAGTTATTAATTTTATATGGAAAGGAATGAGACCTCAGGTAAGCAAAACACTGCTGTTGAAGAAAACCAACACAATAGGAAGTCTCATACTCCTGGATCTCAAAGCCTCCTGTACAGCCACAGTAGTTAAAACAGTGTGATATTGGTACAATGATAAACATATCGACCAATGGAACAGAATTGAAAATCCATCTGTGAACAACTGATCTTTGACCAAGGACCAAAACCCATTAAATGGGAGAGAGATGGCCTCTTTAACAAATGGTACTGGAAAAACTGTACATCCACTTACAGGAAAATGTAATAAGACCCATGCTTCACCTCACGTACAAAAATGAATTCAAGTTGCATCAAAGGCTTAAATATAAAACCTAAAACTATAAAGCTCATCAAAGATAAAATAGGAGAAAATCTAGGGGTCCTATCCACCAGCCACTCCTTGGAAGGAAGGTTGTGCAATCTGCTTCTGTAGTGATACCACCTTGGAAACCCAAGGAGGCATCGTTATGAGTTGGGTCAGACTTGATGGCACATAACAAAAATCATGACAATCTATGGCATAAATAGACTATCAAGCATAACCCAAAATGCACAGGCAGTGTAAGAGAAGCTAGATGCCTGGGATTATTTAAAAACTAAATTCTTATGCACATTGAAGGATTTCTTCAAAAGAGTAAAAAGAGAAGCATGTGACAAGCATGATGATATGGGGAAAAGAAGGACACTGAAAAGTGCACATAAGATATAGACAACAGAGGCAAATACTAGTACATGCACAACACTATGTCACCACTAATATCAAACACAAGGCTATGGATAAATGTATAGGCAGGTGAGAAGATCAGGTGGGGGTAGGCAAACCGGAATATACCCTAGACCAAAAATACATATGGCCGAAGATAATGTTACATACGCACTTGTGCTACAAATTAGCCACATACATACGTTACACAAAAAACAGAAGATGGAGAGTTAGAGTAACTTCTTAGAGACAACCAAATACTTTGAAAGAGAGAATCACTGGGCCTGTGCAATCAGGACCATAGTCTCAGGGAATATCATGCTTATTTGGCACAACATAGTACATAAAAATCTGGTTCTACAACCTACTTTTTTGAGTAGGGACTGGGGTCTTAAAGCTTTCTAGCAGCCATCTAACATCCAACTGTTGGTCTCCTGTCATCTGAATCAAAGAAGATTGAAGAAAATCAAAGGCATCTGGAAACAATTAGTCCAAAGAAAAGATGGACTATGAGGACCTCAGCCTTCATGAGCCCAAGACCAGAACTAGATAGTGCCTGGCTACCAATGCCAACCACTCAGACAGGGATCAAAACTGGAAATCTTGGATAGAGTGGGAAGAAAAATGTGGAACAAAATACAAAAACACAAAAATGACCAGAATTACTGGTCAGATAGAGTCTGGTGAAACCAGTGAGACTACGGCCCCAGGTTACACTTTGGTTCTAGAAATGGACTCACTCCCATGTATTGGCTCTCAGCCTAACAGTAGAAAGACCTACATGTAGAACACCTACCCCAGGATGATGCACCCATTTAGAGATGGACCCCTTAAAGCAATCAGCCATGAGACACCAAAGGGGCAGTGTTCACTTAGGTAAGTTAATACATAGTTAATACATAGTTAGTAAGGACACAGAGATTGGGTGGTCACAGGGACGGGAGGGGAGGAGAGTTTTTTATGGTTGGGGATGATAATTGGGGCATGGAATCAAGTGTGCATGATCTGTTCAATGTAAAACAAATTTACTTTGTAAATTTGCACCCAGGGCACAATAAAATTAACAAAACAAAGAAAAACAACCAAAAAAAGAAAGTTGGTGGTTAGAACCCACCAGTTGCTCCATGGAAGAAAAATGAGGCAATCAGTTCCCATAAAGATTTATAGCCTTGGAAAGCCAATGGGGGTCACTATGAGTTGGAATCAACTGATAGCAGTGAGTGAGATGAGAAGAGTTGATGCTTTTGAATTGTGTTGTTCGCAAAGAACACTGAAAATACCATGGACTGCCAGAAATATGAACTAATCTGCCTGGAAGAAGTGCAGTGGAATGTTGCTCTGAAGCTAGAATGGACAGACTTTGTCCCATCTACTTTGGTCATGTTGTAAGAAGGGATCAGTCCTTGGAGAGGGATATCATGCTTGGTAAATTAGAGGGTCAGCACAAACAGGGAAGACCCTAAATGAGATAGATTGCATAGTCGCTGCAATGATGGGATCAAGCATAACACGGACTGTGAGGATGGCACAGGCTGGGCAGTGTTTCATTCCTGTACATAGGGTTGCTATGAGTTGGAGCTAATTTGATGGCACCTATTCACAACAACCAAAGGAGGAAACATTAGATAAACACCAACTGAGCAAGCTTCTACAGAATACCTGCACAGTATTATTCAAAATTTGTAGGTCATCAAAAACAAAGAAAATAGAAGAAACTGTCATAGTAAAGAAGAGCTTAAGAAGACATGACAACTAAATGCAATCTGGTTGGTATTTTGAATGTCTTCCTGGAATAGAGAAAGGATGTTAGGGGTAAACTAACGAAATCTGAATAAAATATGGAATTTAGTTAATAGTAATATATTAATATTTATTCATTAGTTGTGACAAATATACTATGATTATGTAAGAGATAAACAACAAATAAACATTGTGGCATACATGAGAACTGTCTGTATCATCTTGGAAATTTTTGTAAGTCTAAAACTATTGTAAGTGCAATCATTCACGATTCCCTTTCAGAACTTTCTTTCAGAGGGCTTTCTAACTCTGTTTAAGCATTCTTCCACTTCTAAATGCTAAATTTGCCTAAATTACTGACTTTGTTATAATTAACTCTAATAAAACAAGGTATTTCATTCAAGTTTCCTATAATTACTTCTTCCAAACTAGAACCTGGTTTCACACTCATATTATGCCCAGAGAAGCAATGTGTGTGTGTGTGTGTGTGTGTGTGTGTGTGTGTGAGTTTTTCTTTATTTCTGTCAGACCTTAATATTTAACCTCTCAACTTTTTTTAGATGCTTGATATTTATTCAAATGATATACTCTTCTATGTATTCTTCCATCAACATTTTTAAAAAACATATATGGAAAGCATAATCAAGTTATATTCTCTTCACCAAACAGATTCTGCTTAATTAACGTGTAGGAGGAGACAGACAGTAAATAGAAGCAATTACACCGTGTGTAAAACTGTAGGTTAAAGGTGCACATATGTATTTAGGAAAACTTGTTAAAGGAGTTTCTAAACAATTCTTGCTGGGATTAAATGGTTAGATAAGGCTTCATAGAGATGTCACCTGAAATAAGTCCTAAAAGACAAGAATGATGGATAGGGATACAGGAATGAGGGAAGGTAGGGTGAACTGAAGTTCAATGTTGAAAAAGATCAATTCATGTTCCCAGAATGCAATTGGTTCAGTGGATATAAAACTTGGATGTTATAGAGGAGTAGCAAGAAATGAAGTTACAAAGGTAAGCAGAAGGTTTATTGTAAAGAGCTTGAATTATGTCATAGACTTGACATTATCAGATTTGTATGTTATAAACATCATTCTAGGAATAATAAAAAGACAAGATTGAAAAAGACATAATCTGAATCAGGAAGAACATAGCCACTGTTAACTTGAAAAATAGGAGGTATGAATCAAGAGAGGGAAAATATGAATGGAAAGTAGATGAATCTCCAGTGTCATCATATTACCCATCAGAGTCAGCACTCCATAAATATTTTTTCAATACTGAATTAATAAATAAAATTAAGAAATTTAGGTTAGACATTTGGAGAGCTTGCTAGCAGGTATGGTGGAGTGATAGACTATAATGTTGAGAGTTATAATGATGAAAACAAACTTAGGACAGATAGAAGTAGTAAAGCCAGATGATAAGAGACATAGAGGAGCAGATTTCAAGTGAATAAATATTTTATCACTCCACAGAATGCAGATGGGGAAATCTACTTCCATACGGATTTACAACTTTGGAAGGCCAATGGGGGTCCATATGAGTTGGAATCAACTCAATGACAGTGAGTTTGCTTTATTACTATTATCATTATAGCTTTACTATTTCCAGAAAGGATTTTGTAACATATAAACATATATTTCTAATATCTTAGTGGAAAATTTTATAATATACTTCCAAACAATGTAAATTTGATGTTCCTTCTCATCTCACTCACTGTCACCAAGCCAGATCTGGCTCATAGCGACACCTCCTTGGGTTTCCAAGGCAGTATCACTACAGAAGTAGATTGCCCAGTATTCCTTCTGAGGAATGGCTGTTGGGTTTAAACCACCAGCCTTCTGGTTAGCAGTCGAATGCCTTCTCAAAATGCTTGTATCTTCTGGTTTCTGAATTTCCATAAAAACAATGTATCACAACTTAGCATTCAGTACTCTTCCGCTTTCTGCCTCTTTTTCCTTCTCCTTTTTACATACATACTTTTATCATGTGTTCTATTGTTCTATCCTAAGTATAACTGGTAGAACTTAAACCTGTGCCAACTTCTAATCTGTCTGGATTACCTAAGAAAGAGAACTAAATCATGTCTGTTCCACATTCACAGAGATATGCCAAACAAGTTACAGAATCATACAATATCTGAAGGTATGGGCCACAACCCCCATATTCACTAAGTACTACCCCACTCTAACATTCACAGACATGTCTCACAGAAGTGCAAATTTGTACAGAAAGAACCACAGAGAACCTAAATCTTAATGCATCTGACTGAAGAATCGTATATGAGGGGCTTTTTAAATTAATTTTATTGAAATATAATTTATGTACAGTGAAATACACAAAACTAAAGTGACATGGGTCAATGTATTTTTTTTTTGGGGGGGGCATTGTTCCCTCCCCTCCCCTCCCACCCCTGGTAACCAACAAAGAAAGTTCCCTTCCTTATATAAACCTTTCCTTGACTTTTTACAAT
>NW_006921995.1:17666-19231 GCF_000298275.1 Orycteropus afer afer | reverse complement strand
TTTGTTATGTGCCTTTTCATTGTGTTGATTTCTTTGTTCCATATGATTTTCTGTGCTGAGCTCATTTTGTTTATGAATCGTGTTATTACTGCTTTCATTGTTATTGTTTTAATATTTGCTAAATATTTGTGCTGGTTTTCTTTTATTTTGATGTGAAAGTTTATCATTTTTCTTTGAGGTTACCCTGAGATTTATAATTTTCTTCTCAAGTTTAGAATAGTCCATACTATCTTATTCTTGTCTTGACTTCCCTACCATTCGGAAATTCTGTAACTATATGAGTCAGGATTGACTCGATGGCAAATAACAACAACAACAATAATAGTTTTTTCCCTCTTTTTGGTTTGTAGTTGTCCTCATTTGTCAATTGATATCTCTTGTTCCCTGTTTGTAATATTGTAGGCTTATTTATTTTGGATACTTCTATAACTGGGTTGTTTTTCTGGCTTATGTCATCATGTGTGTTAATGGTCAGTTCTTTACTGATGTTGATTCTCTGTCCAAAGGACTTCCTTTAGGATCTCTTGCCAGGTTGGTCTGGTTTTAAAAAAATTTCCTTAATTTCTGCTTATCTGGAAATCTCCTAATTTCACTATCATGTTTAAGAGGCAGTTTTTCTGTGTGTATAATTCTTGGTTGGAAATTTTTCTCTTTCACGGTTTTATATATACTATCTGTGGTAGTTAAGTTTGTGTGTCAACTTGTCTGCGCCTGGTTGAGAGGCTTGGTAGTAGTATTCCCTATGATGTATTATTCTCTGTGATGAGACTGGTAATGAACTCCGTGGTGGAATCTACTGTGAGCAGCTGAGTAGCTGCCTTTAGGGATGTGATCTGTTTCCTGTATATAAGGAGAAGCCTTGGGGAATAGTCTCTAGCTTATGTCATGCTTGAACCCTGCATGTAGCCAAGTCATTGTTCAGCACCCTGTCATGCTCTGCAGTTCTTGGTATTCTTAATGGACTTGAATTAATGGCCTGCCATGTGGTCTGGTAATATCAGGACTGTGCCTGGTTATGTGTCAACCTGGGGTTTGTCAGCCTCAGCAGCCAGCAGATGAGTGAAGAAATGCCTCTAGTTTCAGTGGGCTGGGAGCAGGAGGCAGAGCTGAAACCCAAGGTTGAGGGACTTATACCCAGCCCCTAGAGCCTGAAACTTTGAACTGGAACTTAAAGCCTCCAAATCATAAAAATAAACTGCTGTTAAAACCATCCCATTTGTGGTATATTCCTGTCAGAGCAGCACTAGGTAACCAAAACACCATCCCATTGTCTTCTCACCTGCACGGTTTCTGCTGAGAAATCCGATTAGTCTTATTGGTTGCCCTTTGCAGGTAACTTTTCATTTTTCCCATGCTGCTTTCAGGATTCTTTCTCTGTTTTTGGTTCTGGTGAGTTTGATGATATGTCTTGGTGATTTTCTTTTGGGAGCTATCCTGTTTGAGGTTCATTGGACTTGTTGAATGGATATAGTCTCATCTTTCATTATATCAGGAAAATTCCCTTCCAACAAATCTTTGACAATTTTGTCTGTGGTTTTATTTGTTTCTTCATGTTCTGGAATTCC
>NW_006921995.1:2085-16426 GCF_000298275.1 Orycteropus afer afer | reverse complement strand
GGTAGAGCATGATAGGGTGCTGAACAATGACATGGCTACATGTAGGGCCAAGCATTCCATAAGCTACAGACTATCCCCAAGGCTTCCTTATATACAGGAAGCAGACCATATTCCAAAGGCAGCTACTCAGCTGCTTGTGATAGATCCCACCATGGAGCTGATTGGCAGTCACATCATGGAGAATAACTACCACCAGCTGCCCAGCCTCTCAACCTGGCCCAGCCATGTTGACATACAAATTTAACTACCACAGTTCCACTCCTTGTCAACTTGGCACCTGTACAGATCTTCATTGGGTGGTATCTTTACAGATCTCTCTCACTAGGTGGCTTTAGTCCTCTAGTTCTTCTAAGTGACAACCTCACCCCCTTGGCCTGGTGGGGCCCTGTTCCTCTCCCTCTTGAGCATGGCATCCCTGCCCCCTTACTCTTGGGCAGCAGCTAAGGCTCCACCAGCTAGCTCACATGAACAAGCAGCCCCACACTCTAGAACTGAGTTGGTGAAGGTCTATCTCTTTGAAACCTAGGGGGCTATGATGGTTCCACACCCAAAAGCCATGGTCCTACCTTTTGAGACTGAAGCAGTTCTGCTTCCTGTGTCCTTAGTCTCTCTGCTTCTGCTGATTAATGACCGAGGGCAACCTATTCCACTGGAAATCTTTCTGCCAAAAGGACACTTCTTAGCTTACTTGCTCCGTAGGCTGGCCAACCTGCTACTCCATTTTATGCCAGTCTCTTCACCAGTTAATGCCCGAAGGCAACCTACTCCACAGGTTACCACCTACCCAATGGCACACGGCTTCCTCCTCCGTGGGCTGGTAAGCCTGTTGCTGTTTAAAGCCAATCTCTGTGCTCTCCTTCTACCATCTTTCATGCTGATCTCTATGCCAGGATCTTTCTGCCAGTCTCTTGGCTCTGCTTCTGCTGTCCCTCATTCTGTATGCTGAGGTCTCTCTGCCAGGGTCTTGGGTCAAGGATGCCTTCCACTCTTGTTTCCACATTTTAAGTATCTGTCAGAGGAGCACCCCACTCTCTCAGTAACATATTCTGTTCTGGTTACCTAGTACTCCTCTGACAAGAATATACCACAAATGTGAAGACTTGAAAAAGAGGAGTTTATTCTCTTACAGTTTGGAGGCTTTAAGTCCACGTTCAAAGTGCCAGGCTCTAGGGGCTGGTGTCCAGCTCTGTCTCCTGCTCCTGGCCCATTGGAGCTAGAGTCAATTCTTCACTCAAACAGCTGCTGCCTGCTAAGGCTGAGAAGCCCAAATTTGACATGTAAAAAGGCACAGTCCTGATGTTACCAAACCACATGGCAAGCCATTAATTTAAGTCCATCATAAGTCCCAAGGTTGACAGAGCATGACAGGCTGCTGAACAATGACATGTAGCTGGTGGCTACATGCAAGGTCTAAGCATGCAGTAAGCTAGAGACTATTCCCAAGTCTTCTCCTTATTACAGGAAGCAGACCACATCCCAAAGGCAGCTACTCAGCTGCTTGTGGTAGATCCCACCATGGAGTTAACTGCCAGTCTCAATATGGGTAATAACTACCACCAGCTGCCAAACCACTCAACCAGGCCCAGCCAAGTTGACATACAAATTTCATTACCACAACAAGTAAAAATGCATAGTCCCAATGTTACCAAACCACACGCAGACCATTAATTTAAGTCCACTGAACGTCCCAAGGTTGTCAGAGCATGGCAAGCTGCTGAACAATGACACAGCTATATGCAGGGTTCAAGCGTGCCATAAGTTAGAGACCATTCCCCAAGGCGACTCCTTATATAAAGGAAGCAGACCATATCCCTAAGGCAGCTACTCAGCTCTCACAGTAGATTCCATCATGGAGTTGGTTACCAGTCTCATCATGGGGAATACTACATCTAGCTGCTCAGCTACTCAAACGGGCCCATTCAAGTTGACACACAAATTTAACTACCACACTTAAAATATCCAAAATGTTCACTGCTTCTAAACAATCAAAATGGCTGCACCCTCTGGATTGCCAAAAGTCTACAGCTTAAGTTGTCTCCTTCCTTGCTGTTTCCCTTCCTAGTCATAGCCCACTAGCACAGTCATCCATGCAGCCCTTTGTGACCAGCACTGATATTTAGGTCAATTCTCAGGTTCTAATACCACTTGGAAATATTCAGACTGCTGGTCATGTCAGAATACCTGACAGTTTACTGCTCTGATGTGGTAGTTAAATTTGTATGTCAACTTGACTGGGCCTGGTTGAGTGGCTGGGCAGCTGGTGGTAGTTATGACACTGGCAATCAACTCCATGTTGAGACAGACCTACAACAAGCAGCTGAAAAGCTGCCTTTGGGTATGTGGTCTGCTTCCTGTATATAAAGAGAAGCATTGGGAATGGTCTCTGGGAGTTCTGGTGGCATAGTGCCTAAAGCATTTGATTGCTAACCAGAAGGCTGGTGGTTCAAACCCACCAGCCACTCCTTGGAAGGAAGGTTAGGCAATATACTTACATGGAGATACTGCCTCAGAAACCCAAGGAGTGGTCTCTATGAGTAGGATCCAACTCCACAGCAATGAGTTTGTTTTTTTTTTGGTTTTGGGAAGGGTCTCTAGCTTATGGCACCTTGAACCCTGCATGTAGCCATGTCATTGTTCAGCAGCTTGCCAGGCTTTACCAAGCTTGGGACTTAAAATGGACTTGAATTAATGGCCTTCTGTGTGATTTGGTAATAGCAGGACTGTGCCTTTTTATTTGTCAGCCTTGAGCTTGGCAACCTCAGCAGCCAGTAGCTATAAAGAAAAGCCTCTAGCTTCAGTGGGCCAGGAGATGGAGGCAGAGCTGAAGCCCAAAGCTAAGGGGTTTACACTCAGCCCCTAGACCCTGGCACTTTGAACTTGGACTTAAAGCCTTCAAACTGTGAGAGAAAAAAACTCCTGTTTGTTAAGGCCATCCCATTTGTGGTATATTCTTGTCAGAGTGGCACTAGGTAACCAGAACATCTGACCATCTCCATACTCACTGTTTTCATTCAGATTTTTCCACTAGTTGGTGCTTAATTCACTTCTGTATACTTCCTTTCAAAGCTCATGGCTCCAAGGTCATCTTCTGTATCTCTGTCAATTGGTTTATCTTTTCTTTGTTGAAACCATATGTGAGTTTTTGAGCAAATTATCACCTGGAGCCTCTCCAAGTTCACCAGAAACATTCTAAAGGACCACAATAAAGATAAATACTAAAATTTATCTTAGCCTTACTGTACTTACTATTCTTATAAAATGTCCGTCTGGATTTCTCATTTCATATTTTCTCTACTGTTATTGTTGTGCTTTCATTTGGCTTACTCTAAAGTGTTGTTACCTGGTTCAGAGCTAGCTCTTCATTTGCCTTAGTTACTATCTGAAGTCATTCCTTCTTTAAGCTCTCTGACTTCTTATTCTCCATGGATTAGCTCTAACACTGTTAGGTCAGTCTGTATTCCTTCACTAGCCTTCTGGTTAGATGATCTTGGACAGGTGCATCAAGGAAGATGTGGAAGGATAGTCTTCATTCATAAAGAATTTATTTATAAAGACTATCTTACTCTCAACAAATTCCTCCTAGATACCAATCATTTTCAGAAGAAAAATAAAAGGTGATGAAATTAAAATACCTGTTTTGATACAAATCATGTCAGCACAATTTGATTTGACTGAGCCAAAATGGAATAATCTGTTTGGAGTTAAGGAGACTTGGTGGCAAAACATTTAAGTGTTTGGTTGATAATTAAATGACTGGTGGATTAAACTCACTTAGCAACACTGTGGAAGAAAGAACTGGCAATACCATAAATAGTATGACCAGAAAACCTTACGAGGTGGTTCATTGGATCACAATATGTGGAACTCAATTTGACAGCACCCCACAATAATGATGTTTGGTGTAAATATTTGATCCAAGACTGATCTAAGGTGGCAGACTACACAGATGTACTACCCAGAATGTCCACAACAAAGGCCCAAGGAATGATGTTAAACAGTTATGGATGACAATCCTGGAACCCTGAGCTTGAGAGGAAAGGATAAAGAAGTAGATATAAAAATAACATAAACCTACAAGACTAAAAATAGAGAACCAGAGAAGTAATTTGAAAATAATGACAACTACAAAGAAAAAGAGAGAATAAATGGTGTAGTTACAGAACTTCCAAACATAGAGGAAATCAAGGCAGTATAAAGATAGAGCAGACCAATTTAAACTTGGGAGTATAACAATAAATTACAGGCTAACCTCAAAGAAAACTGAAAAAAAAATTCTTATCAGTAAAAATTTAAAAAAAAAAGAGGAAATTATAAAGATTCAATAAAGATTCAATAAACACTGACACAAAAATAAAGGAAATGATAAGAAACTCAATAAACAAAATATACTAGCACAGAAAAATTTATATAACAAAGAAATCATCAGAACCATATAAAAATAAGTACAGCAAAATGACAGCAGTAAATTCATACCTATTGGTGATTACAATAAATGTCAGTGGGTTAAGTGCTTCAATCAAGAGACAGAGAACAGCAAAATGGATAAGAAAACATAACACTTCAGTATATTCTCCATAAGAGATACATATTAGACATGAAGAAAAAGAATTAGTGAAAAAAAATCAAGGAATGGAAAAACCTGTCAGGCAAATGGCAGTGGAAAAGTACAGGAGTAACACTACCTGTTTCTGATAAAATAGGCTTTGAGGCAAAACCAGCATAAGAGATAAGACAGAACATTAAATAATGATTAAAGAGTCAGTCCAACAAGAGGACATAACTATAATAAATATTGATGCACACAGTACAGAAATCAAACTTTAAGAGAACTGAAGGGAGAAATGACAGCTCCATAATAGTAGTGTTGTTGTTGTTAGGTGTAGTCAAGTCAGTTCTGACTCATAGCAAGTATATACAACAGAACAAAACATTGCCTTGTCCTGTGTCATCCTCACTATACTTTCTGTGCTTAAGCCCATCATCACTGCCACTGTGTTAATCCATCTCATTGAGGGTCTTCCTGTTGTTTGCTGATTATCTACTTTACAAAATATCCTTCTCAAAGGACAAGTCCTTTCTGACAACAGGAACAAAGTATGAGAGCTGAAGTCTGGCCATTCTTGCTTCTAAGGATCATTCTGGCTATACTTACTCCAAGAGAGATTGTCCATTCTTCTAGAAATCCATGGTATATTAATAATTTTTGCCAGTAATAATAGTAAGAGATTTTAATACATCACTTTTTATGAAGAATAGAACAACTAGGAAGAAACTCAGCAGAGATAAAAAAGATGTAAACAACACAATCAATCACCTTGACCTTATAGACATATACAGAACACTACACCCAACAACCACACAATATACGTTCTTTTAAAGAACATCTGGAGCATTCTCCAGAATAGACCATATGTTAGACCACAAAGCAAGCCTCAATAAATTAAAAAAAAAAAGAAAGAAATTCTATAATAAATCTGCATCTTCATAGTCACAATGTCACATAATTAGAAATCAACAAGAAGAAGATCAAGGGGGAAAAAAAATTAAATACACGGGAACTGAATGAGACTCTGCTTAAAAGCTACTTTGTAATAGAAGGAGAAAAAAAAAAAAGGAATGAAGGAAGAAAATAATTCCTTGAATTAAATAATAACGAAAATCCAATATACCAAAATCTTTGGCACAGAATCAAAAGCAAATCTTGGAGGATGATTTATAGCAATGCACACATCAAAAAAGAAGAAAGAACAAATATCAACATCTTAAAAAAAATCTCCAAGAGGTAGAAAAAGAAGAGCAAAAAAATCTACAGTTACCAGAAGAAAGGACATAATAAAGATTCAAACAAAAATAAATGGAACAGAAAACAGAGAAGCAATAGAAAGAATCACCAAGACTAGAAGTTGGTTCTTTAAAAGGATTAATAAACTGGAAAAACCACTGACAAATTTAACAAAGGAAAAGAAGGAGAAGATAGTTATTACATGAATAAAAAATGAAACAGGCAATATCACAATGAAACAAGATAAAAAAAAGACAATAGCAGAATAGTGTGAAGAACTGTACTCTGATAAATTTGAAAGCCTAGAAGAAACAGACAAATTTCTAGAAATATATTACTTACCATACTAATGCAATCTGAGGTAGAAAAATTGAAAAAAAAAATTAATCACAAAAGTACAAATGGAATAGATCATAAAAAAGTAATCCTGGCCCAGATGGCGTCATTGGTGAATTCTTCCAAACATTCAGAATGAGTTGACAACAATTCTATTCAAACTATTCTACAACACAGAAAAGGATGGAATACTCCCAAATTTATTCTATGAAAGAAGCATAATATTAATACCAAAATCAAAGATATCAGTTAAAAATAAAATTATGGACTAATATTCCTCATGAACAGAGAAGAAAAAATTCCCAACAAAATACTGACTAGTAGAGTCCAATAATATATTATGACCAAGTGGGATTCATACCAGGTATGCAAGGAAATTAGGAAAACAATCAAAGTAATTCACCACATAAAGAAAACGAAGGAAAGGAACTACATGATTGTATAAATTAACGTTGAAGTCATTTGATAAAATACAATAGCCATTCCTGCTAAAAACCCTGAGCAAAATAGGAATAGAAAGGGAATTATTTAAAGTAATTAAGAGTATATACACAAAACCTATGGCCAACATTATTCTCAATAGAAAGAGACTGAACACTTTCCCTTTCCAAATTGGAACCAGAAAAGGATGCCCTTTATCAGCACTCTTCAATATTGTATTTGAAGTCTTTGCCAGAGCAATAAGGCAAAAAAAAAAAAAAAAAAGGAATCCTAATGGCAAAGAAGAAGTAAAACTATCTCTATTTACATATGATATGGTCATATGCATAGAAAATCCCAGAGACTCAACAAAAATACTACAACTAATAGAAGGATTCAGCAAAGTGGCAAAGTACAATATCAACATACAAAAATAAGTCATCCTCTACACTAACAAGGATAACTCTGAAAAGGAAAACAGGGCAATAAAAACATTTATAAGAGCCACCCAAAAGATTAAGTATGTAGGAATAAATCTGACAAGAGGTACAAAAGACCTATACAAAAAAACTACAAAACACTAATACAGATCCATCCCTTAATACAAGAAAGCAAAAGAAACTAACATGAATGGAAGAATATATCGTGCTCATAGAAAGGAAGAAAACATTGTGAAAGTGTCAATACTACACAAAGCAATCTACAATATAATGCCATCCTGATCCAGGTTCCATTATCATTATTTAAATATATGGAAAACCTAACCTCCAACTTTATATGGAGAGGAAAAAGACCCCAGGTAAGCAAGGCACTACTAAAGGAGAAAAAGTTGGAAACCTCATTCTTGATTTCAAACCTCCTATAGGGTTCAAACCCACTAGCCCCTCCTTGGAAGGAAGGTTAGGCAATCCTACTTCTGTAGTGATACTGCCTCAGAAACCCAAGGAGGGGTCGCTATGGGTCAGGTTCGACTTGACGGCACATAGCAACAACAGCAAATAGGATCTCAATAGACAAAACAGCTTGGTATTAATAGTACGAAGACAGATACGTATCTCAGTGAAACAGAATTAAGAACCCAGAAGTAAATGTATCCACCTATGGACAGCTGATCTTTGACAAATTGCCAAAATCTATTAAACACAGAAGTCATAATTGTTTTAACAAATGTGCTGGCAAAACTGGATACCCATTTGCCAAAAAATGTAACAGGATCCATATGGATCCACCCACCATATAGAAATGCTTACTCAAGATTGAGTAAAGACATAAATGTAAAACCTAAAACTATAAAAATCATCAAACAAAAAATAGGGGTAACTTAGGAACCCTAAGAAGGTCTGGTTGTGTATTTGTTAAGTCATTTGGCTGCTAACCAAATGGCTGATGGTTCCACCTGTTGCTCCTTGGAAGAAAGATGAGGAAGTCTGCTTCAATAAAGATTTACAGCCTTGGACACCCAAGGGGGGTCATTATGAGTCAGAATAAACTCAATGGCAGTGAGTTTGAGGGACCCTAATGCATGGCATAAACATACTATCAAACATAACAAAAAATGAACAAATAGCAAAAGACAAGCTAGAAGACTGGGACCTCCTTCAAATTAAATATTCATGTTCATGAACAGACTTCTCCTAAATAATGAAAGGGGAACCTACAAACTGGGGGGAAAATGGAAATGACATATTCAACAAAGAACTAATCCCTAAAATTTATAGAAAACTTTAACACCTTCACAACAAAAAGACAACCCCCCCCCAAAAAATGGGCAGAGTACTTGAACAGACACTTCACCAAAGACATTTAGGCAGCCAACAAACACATGAAGAAATGTTCATGAACATTAACCATTTTAGTTGTTGTTAGGTTCCAATTCTTACTGATACCATGTGCTACAGAATGAAACACTGCTCAGTCCTGTGCCTTCCTCAAAATTGTTAATATGCTTCAGTCCATCCTAGCAGCCACTCAGTCAATTAATTCATTTATTTCTTTCTTCTGTTCTTTTTCAAACTATTTTTTCTCCCTTTTCCTACCCTTCCATCCCTGGTAACCAACAAAGAAAATTTCCTTCTCTGTGTAAACCTTTCCTTGACTTTTTACAATAATGAATTCATTCAACATTTGTCCTTCTGTGATTAGCATACTTCACACAGCATAATGTCCTCCAAGTTCTTCCATGTTATGAGGAGATTAACTGATTCCTCATTATTTTTTAATGTTGCATACTATTCCATTCTGCATATGTACCATAGTTTGGTTATCCATTCATCTGTTGATGGGTACTTAGGTTGGTTCTATCTCTTTGCTATTATAAATAGTGCTGCAAAGAACATGGGTGTGTTCTGAATCTCACCTCTTTAGAATATATTCCTACTAGTGAGATTGCTGGATCAAATGGTCTTTCTATTTCCAATTTTTTAAGGAAGTGTCATACTGTTTTCCATAGTGGTTGTACCATTTTACAATCCCACCAGCAGTTTATGAGAGTTCCAATCTCCACACCCTTGCCAACATTTGTGGTTTTCCATCTTGTTGAAGTTTGCTATTATTGCTTGCATGAGATGAGATCTCATTGTGGTTTTGATTTGCATCTCTCTAATGGCTAATGATCACAAGCATTTCTTCATATGTTTATTGGCTGCCTGAATATCTTCTTTGGTGAAGTATATCTGCTCATGGCCTCTGCCCATTTTTGAAGTGTATTGTTTGTCTTTTTGATGTTGAGGTTTTGAATCTTTCTATCAATTTTAGAGAGAAGTCCCTTCAGATATGTCATTACCAAATATTTTTTCCACATCTGAATGTTCTTTTTTTAACTTTTTTTGAGAAGTCTTTTTATGTACATAAGAATTTAATGTTTAGGAAGTCCCAATCATCTAAGTGTCCTTTTCCAGGGCCTGGTCCCATCTGATAACATTAGCAAAGTACACGAGAGAAAACCTGGCCATTCTCACTTCCAAGGAGCTTTCCAGCTGTAATTCTGCCAGGACAGATTTGTTTGTTCTTCTTGCACTATGTGGTAGTTGAGGTTATGTGCCAACTTAGCTGGGCCTGGTTTTGAGTGGATGAGCAGGATATAATTATTCCCCATGGTGAGATTGATAATCACTTTCATGGTAGAATCTACTGGACCAACTGAGTAGCTGCTGTAGGGATGTGGTCTTCTTCCAGTATATAAGGAGAAGTTTTCAGAAACATCCCTGCAGCTTTTGGCATGCTTGAATCCTACATGAAGCTGAGTTTTCATTTAGCAGACTGCCATGTTGTCTGATGATCTTGGGACTATCTCTGGACTTGAACTAGCAGTTTGCCATGTTGCTTGGTAAACCTGGGACTGTGCCATTTTATTTGTTGGCCTTGGGCTTGTTAACCTCAGCAGTTAGCAACTACCTGAGTGAAGAGACACCTCCAGTTCCAGTGGGCTTGGCACAAGAGGCAAAGCTGAAGTGCAGGGTTGAAGGGCTCTTATCCATCCCCTAGAGCTGGTAATTTGAACTCACACTTCTAGCCTCCAAAACTCTAGAATAAATTTCTGTTTGTTAATGGCACCTATTTCTGGTATTTTCTGTTAGAGGGGTATGAAGTAACCAAAACACACTCCATGGTATTTTTCATGTTATTCGCCAACACCACAACTCATATGTGCCAATTTTTCTGCAGTCTTTCTTATTCTTTGTTCAGCATTCCCATGAATATATATATATATATGGTTATTGAAAAGACCATGGGTTGAGTGGGGTGTGCCTTAGTCTTCAAAGTAACATTTTTGTTCTTAGCACTTTACAGAAGTCTTTTGCAGGAGATTTTCCCAGTGTAATGTGCCATTTGATTTCTTGATTACTGATTCCATGGATATTTATTGTGGACTGAAGTAAAATTAAATCTTTGACAATATTTTCTCCATTTATTTAGATGTTGCTTATTGGTCTAATTGTGAGGATGTTTATCTTCCTTATGTTGAGGTGGTTGTCTCTGATCTTCACCAGAAAGTTCTTCAAGTCTTCTTAATTTGCAACCAGAGACAGGGAAATTAAAATAAAATAAAACACCACCTCACCCCAGCATTAATAGCAAACTTACAAAAAAAAAAAAAAAATCTGAAAACATCAAATGATGGAAAGAGTGTAGAGAAAGAGAAGATTTATACAGTGCTGCTGGGACTGTAAAATGGTGTAACCATTGTGGAAAATGGTATGGAAATTCCTTTTATATTTGGAGATAGAAATACCTTACAATCCAGAAATCCCACTATTAGGTGTATATCCTAAAGAAATAAGAGCTGTGATACAAATAGATATACACACACCCATGCTAATTGTAGTAGCACTATTCCAAGAGCAAAAACATGGAACAACTGAAGTGTTCATAAAGGGATGAATGAATAAACAATTGTACACAAACACAAGGAAATATAACACGATGCCACAGAATAATGATGAATCTTCAAAAAACCTCATAGCATGGATAAGCCTGGAGGACTTTATGCAGAGTGAAATTAGTTAATCACAAAAGAGCAAATATTGTATGAGACTACTATCATTAAAAGTTAAGAAAGGTTTTCACACAGAAAACTTTGATGGTGACCAGGAGCGGGAGGGGAAGTGAGGGTAAATCCCTAAGTAAAAGGGAAGCATGTGTTAACTTGGGTAAAGGGAAATACAATATACAAAAAGGGTGAGATCAACACAAAATGATCAAGGCAAGGGAAGACACTGGGAGTACTAAAAGAGTTAAAGGCAACAGAAGTAAATACTACTATGTACCCAATCCTGATATAACGGTAATGACACTAATCTACTAATGAATACATAGATAGACCTAAGTAGATAGACATGTACATTAAACAAGTGAAGGAAGGCAAATGAGACTACACCCAAGAATATACATAGGCTTGACAGAGAATGTTTCTACATATATATTTATATATGCTGCAAATATAGTCATGACTACAGTAGAGTGAAAACTGGAAACAAAGAATTTGGAAATACACCCTTGGTGATAGAAATGATCACAGAGACAGCATGATAGAATTTTACAAGACCAAAGAATTATTCATTGCCAACAACTTTTTTCAACAACATAAATGGCAACTCAAACATACATGAACCTCCCCAGATGAAATACCAAAAACCAAACCAAACACATTGCCGTTGAGTCGGATCAGACTCATAGCAACCCCTTCTTGGGGTTCCAAGGCAGTATCCCTATGGAAGTAGATTACCCAACCTTCTTTCTGAGGAGTGGCTTATGGCTTTGAACTGCCAGACTTCTGGTCAGCAGTCAAATGCCTTAGGCACTACGCCACCAGAGCTCCAGGACTCAAAGTGACTATATCTTTGGAAAAGAGAGGCGGAGGAGCTCAATATCATTCGAAACAAGGCCAAGAGTTGACTGTGGAACAATCAATTGCTCATATGCAAATTCAAGTTGAAGCTGAAGAAAATAAAAGCAAGTCCACAAGAGCTAAAATATGAACTTGGGTATATTCCACCCAAATTCAGAAACCATCTAAAGAATAGATTTGGTGCATTGCACAATGATCAAAGAGCAGACAAGTTGTAGGATGACATCAAGAACATCATACATGGAAGAAATAAAAAGGAAGAAAAGACTAAAATGGATGTCAGAAGAGACTCTGAAACTTGCTGTTGAATAGAGAGTAACTAAAGTGAATGGGAAACAAAAGAGCAGAACAGATTATTTCAATGTGCAGCTGAAGAAGATGAAGTAAGCATTAGAATGAAATGTTCAAAGCCATAAAATTAGAAAAACAAAAGGGAAGGACACACTAGGTGTTTCTCAACCTGAAAGAACTAAAGAATAAATTTAGGACTTGAGTTATAATATTGAAGGATTCTGTGGACAAAATAATGAAAATTGCAGGAAGCATAAAAACAAGAAGAGAAGGAATACACTTAGTCATGATACCAAAAAGAATTGGTTGTCATTCAACCATTTCAGGAGGTAATACATGATCAAGAACAGATGATACTGAAGTAAGATATCCAAGCTGTACTTCAGGAATTGATGAAAAACAAACCCCAGAAACTGACAGAATATCCACTGAGATGTTTCAACAAATTGATGCTGTACTAGAGGTGCTCACATATTTATGACAAGAAATTTGGAAGCCAGCTATCTGGCCAACTGACTGGAAGAGATTCATGTTTTTGCCCATTCCAAATCAAAGTGATCCAAAAGAATGTGAACATTATTAAACAATATCATTGCTATTACACACAAGTAAAATTTTACTGAAAATAATTTTAAAATGGATGCAGCAGTATATTGATAGGAAATTGCAAGATATTCAAGATTCAGAAGAAGGCATGGAACAATGATAGGCTAATGTCACATCAATCTTGGCTGGAAGCAAAGGACACCAAAGATGTTTACATGTGTTTTATTGACTTTGCAAACACATTCAACTCTGTGGATCATAACAAATTATGGATAACATTGCAATGAACGGGAATTTCAGAACACTTAAGTGTGTTTATAAGGTACTTGTACACAGACCAAGAGGCAATTGTTCAACCAGAACAAGGAGATATTGCATAGTTTAAAATAAGGAAGGGTGGGCATCAGGGTTATATCTTTCACCTTATTTATTCAAACTGAGAAGCTGGATATATGAAGAAGAATGCAGCATCATGATTTGAGGAAGACTCATTGACAGCCTGTGATATTGTAGATAACACAACCTTGCTTGCTGAAAGTGAAGATGACTTGAAGCACTTACTTAGGAAGATCAAACACTGCCATATTCACTAGGAATTATAACTCAATAAAAAGAAAACAAAAATGCTCACAACTGGGCTGTTGTGGTTACCTAGTACCTCTCTGACAAGAATATACCACAAATGGGATGGCCTTAACACACAGGAGTTTATTCTCTTACAGCTCAGGAAACCAGAAGTCTGAGTTCCAAGTACCAGGTTCTAGGGGTTGTGAAAAGCCCCTTGACCTTGGGCTTCAGCTGCCTCTTGCTCCCAGCCCACTGAAGCTAGAGACATTTCTTTACTCAGGCAGCTACTGGCTGCTGAAGGTAACAAGTCCAAGGTCGACATAAAATTGCACAGTCCCGATGTTACCAAACCACTTGGCAGGCCATTAATTCAAGTCCATTGTAAGTCCCAAGGTCGGCAGACCATGGCAGCCTGCTGAAAAATGACATGACTATATGCAGGGTCCAAGTGTGCCATAAGCTAGAGACCATTCCCAAAGCTTCTCCTTATGTACAGGAAGCAGACCACATTCTCTAAGGCAACTACTCAGCTGCTAACAGTAGATTCCAACATGGAGTTGATTACCAGTCTCATCATGGGGAATACTACATCCAGCTGCCCAGCCACTCAACAAGGCCCAGCCAAGTTGCCATAGAAACTGAACTACCACATGGACCAATAAGTAATATCATAATAAGTGGAGAAAAGATTGAAGTTGTCAAGGACTTCATTTTACTTGGATCCACAATCAACACCAATGGAAACAGTAGTCAAGAAATCAGACATCTTATTGCACTGGCAAATCTTCTTCAAAAGACTTTTTTTAAATGTTAAAGAGACGAGAATGTTAAAAAGATGAGAAAGGAAGAGAAGACCAGAATGGATAACAGAGAAGACTCTGAAACTTGCACCAGAGTGTAGGGTAGCTAAAGCAAATGGAAGAAATGACAAGATAAAAGAGCTGAACTGAAGATTTCAAAGAGTGGCTCGAGAAGAAAAAGCCAATTACTATAATGAAATGTGAAAAGACCTGGAGTTAGAAAACCAAAAGGGAAGAACACGCTCGGCAGTT
>NW_006921995.1:0-491 GCF_000298275.1 Orycteropus afer afer | reverse complement strand
AGTTGTGGTGCTGGCAAAGAATGCTGAAACTATCATGGACTGCTAAAAGAACTAAGATCTGTCATGGAGGAAGTGCAGCCAAAATGCTCCTTAGAAGTGAGAATGGCCTGACTGTCTCACCTACTTTGGTCAGATTGTTAGAAGGGACCATTCCCTGGAGAAGGATGCCATGCTTGGTAAGGAGGAGGGTCAACAAAAGAGGGGAAGGCCTTCAATGAGATGGAGTGACAGGTGGCTGCAACAGTGGGCTCAAGTATAGCAGGGATCATGGAGCTGGCACAGGATTGGGTGGTGTTTCATTCTGCTGTGCATGGGGTTGCTATGAGTCGGAAACAGCTCAATGGCACCCAACAACAAAAACAACAGAAGAACCGATGCCTTAGACTGTGGTTTTGACAAAGAACACTCAAAATATCATGGACTGCCAGAAGAAAGAACAAATCTGTCTTTGAAGAAGTATAGCCAGAATTCTCCTATGAAGTGAAAATGGC
>NW_006921994.1:2921644-2922326 GCF_000298275.1 Orycteropus afer afer | reverse complement strand
TAATGTCCTCCCTTGTCTCATATGGTGGTTTTTTCTTAATGCCAACTTGATCAGAAACTAATATTGCCACTCCTGCTCTCTTACAGTTGCCACTTTCTTGATATATCTTTTTCTAACCTTTGATTTTTAGTCTCTTTTTGTCTTTATATCTAAGGTGTGTCTCTTGTAGGCAGCATATTGATGGGTTTTGTTTTCTTATCCAATCTGCAACTCTCTGTCTCTTAAGTGGTGCATTTAATCACTAACATTCAGGGTAATTATTGATAAGTTTGAATGTGTTCTGTCATTTGGTTATGTGCTTTTTTCATGGTGTCCCTGGTTTCTTTGTTCCATATTCTTTTCTGTGCTGAGCTCATTATATTTATGAAGTGTTATCATTTCCTCTGTTGCTGTTGTTTTAGTATTTGCTGAATATTTGTGTTCATCCTCTTTTTTATTGTGATGTGAAGATTTATCATTTTTCTTTGAGATTACCGTATGATTTATAATTTTATCCCCTAGTTTAGAACAGTCCATTGTATCTTGCAACTCTCTTAACTGACTCATCATTTAGAAGTTCTGTAACTACACAGTCTTTTCCCTCTTTTTGTTTGTAGTTGTCCTCACTTGCCAATTCACGTCTCTGGTTCCCTGTTTACAATCTCGTAAGCTCATTTTACTTTGGATTTGTCCATAGCTGCTG
>NW_006921994.1:2913029-2920288 GCF_000298275.1 Orycteropus afer afer | reverse complement strand
TGAATAACCATCAAGAAAACTTTTCAGTCTTGCGGGTCTGTAGTGTCCTTGGAGTTGCTGGAAAGCAGAATGTGTTCTCAAGCCGGAATCTGCCAGACCACTGTCTCTTTAAATATCCAAATTATTCAAACTGCTTTTAATCCTTCAAAATGGCGGCACACCCTCAGACTGACAAAAGTCCACAGCTCAGCCTGCTTTCTTGTCACCTTCTCCGTTTATTCCCCAGCCACTATGCACAGTCCTCTGTACAGTCCCTGGCTAGCAGGGCTGATTTTTTGGTTAATTCTTAGGTCCTACCACCACTCGGGATTCTCCAAGCTGTCTGTGCCATCAGGATCACTCAGGATTGCTGCCAGACCACAGCTCCGTATGTCTCCTTTTTTGGTATTTTCATGCAAATTCTAACAATATATATATATTTTTAATTTTCTCTCTTTTAATTGATTACTATTCTCGTTTTTCTAATCCATTATTTGTAATAGTGTATTTGAAGTTTTCTTCTGCTGTCTGGATTATCTTTGTTTCTTGAATGTCTTTATAGTGGTTCTCTTTCTCTCTTTTATTTTAACTTTTTATTGAGATTGGGGGGAAAGTTTATAGAACAAATTGGTTTTTCAGTCAACAGTTCATACACATTTTGTTTTGTGACATTGATTGCAATCCCCACAAGGCAACAATACTCTTCCCACTTCCTTCCTGTGTTTACCACTACTATTCATCCTTTTTTTCCTATCCCTTCCTGCCTTCTGAGATTTATACTTGGGCAAATTCCAGCCTTTTGATCTCATATAATTGATTGTTCTAAGGAATGTGTATATTCCTGGTGTTATAGTCCACCTTGTAAACTCACTGCCATCAAGTCAATTCTGACTCACTATGACCCCCATTGGGTTTTCAAGGCTATAAATCTTTATGGAAGTAGATTGCCACATCTTCCTCCTATGAAGCAGCTGATGGGTTCAAACTGCTAATCTTCTGGTTCGCAGCTCAATATCTTACCTGCTATGCCACCACTGCTCCTTTTAGTCTACCTTATAGGGCTGTCTATACACCATGATAAATGGAGAACTGATTGAAGTTTTCAAATATTTCATTTTACTTGGATCTGCTATCAATACCCATGGAAGTTGCAGTGACAAAATAAAACAACATATTGCATTAGGCAAATCTGCTGCAAAAAGCTTATTTAAAGTGTTAAAGAGCAAGCATGTTGCTTTGAAGACTAATGTGTACCTGACCCAAGCCATGGTATTTTCAACTGACTCATATGCATCTGAAAGCTGCACAACAAATAAGGAAGACTGAAGAAGAATGGATTCCTTTGAATTATGGTTTTGGCAAAGAATATTGAATATACCATGGACTGCCAGAATGAACAAATATCTCTTGAAAGAAGTACAACGAGAATGCCCCTTATGAAGATGGCAAGGCTTCATCTCTTGTCCTTTGGTCATGTTATCAGAAGGGACCTGTCCCTGGAGAAGACATCATGCTTTGTAAAGTAGAGAGTCAGCAAAAAAGGGCAAGACCCTTAACAAGATGGATCGATACAGTGACTGTAACAATGAGCTCAAACATACAAATGATTGTAATGATGATGGAGGACTGGGCAGTGTTCCTTTCTGTTGCACATAGCATCACTATGAGTTGGAACCAGCTCAATGGAACCTAACAACAACAATAACATTATTTGGCCAAAAACTGAGCCATGGGGGTGAGTTTAGTTCCAGGCTTGAAGGATATCTAAGGGCTATAGTCTCAGAGGTTCCACAAGTAAGTCTGGTCTTTTTTTATTATTTTGAATTTTGTTCCACATTTTCTCTCACTCTATCTAAGACGTTCTAGTGTTATCCCTTTCAGAGATGGGGGCAATGATAGCCAGGTACCATCTAATTATTCTGATCTCTTGATCATGGAGGCTGGGGTTCACATCATCCATTTGTCCTGTGGACTAATTGTTTCCAAGCATCTTTGATTTCCTTCACTCTTCTCTGCTCTGACTGGGGAAAGACCAATAGTTGTTCCTTAGGTGGCTGCTCACAAGCTTTTAAGACCCCAGTTGCTACTCACCAAAGTAGGATGTATAACATGGTATTGGCGGACTGTGTTATGCCAGTTGACCTTGATGTCCACTGAAACTGTGGTCCTGAGCCCCAGACCCAGCAAATCATTGCCTAAATGTGTTTGCTTATGACAAAGTAGTATTCATATCTTTTCCCCTTGTATGCTCTACTACATTTATGGGCATATATGCCACCACCCCTAACATGTAGAAATATCCTCTGTCAAAATTATATATATATTATATATATTCATGCGTGAATCCCAGTCACCTTCCCATACCTATTCAGCTTCTGTGTGCATGTATCCACGCATAGATCATTGTTATTACTGTTATTGAAGAATTGTGTATGTAATGGTATTTATCTCTGTAGTCTTTAATTCTTATGCTCTTCCCATTGTTTTCCTTTGCTTGATCATTTTGTGCTTATCACCTTCTTATTGTATATTGCCTTTCCCTTCACCCAAGTTAATATATGTCTATCCTCTAGTTAATGATTTACCTTCCCTTCCTCTCCTACCCCTGGTAACCTTCAAAGAATAATTTTTTCTCTGCATAAATCTTTCCATGACTTTTTACTGTAATGATCTCATACAGTATTTGTCCTTTTGTGACAAATTAATTTAATTCAACATAATGTTCTCAAGTTCATCTCTGTTATGAGGTATTTTGCAGATTTATTTTTATACTTTAACATTGCATATTATTCCATTGTATGTATGTTCCATAGTTGGTTTATCCATTTCTCCAATGATGCAAACTCTGGTTGTTTCTATTCTTTTTGCTATTGTGAATAATGCCCCAATGAACATGGGTATGCATGTATCTGTTCATGTCATATCTGTTATTCCTCCAGGATATATACCTAGTAGTGGAATTGCTGGATCATTTCCAACCCCCCTTCAACATTTTAAGGAAGTGCCATACCATTTTCTAAAGTGGTTGCACCATTTTACTGTACCACCAGCAGTGTATGAGGGTTCCAATCTCTCCACACCTTCACCAACATTTGTTGTTTTCTTTTTTTAAATTTTTTTAATTACTGCTATTAATGCTAGGGTGAGATGATAAATCATTGTTGTTTTGATTTGCATCACTCCAATGGCTAATGATCATGAGCATTTCTTATTAATAACATGTATTTATTGACTTCCTACATTTTTTTTTGATGAAGTGTCTGTGCATGTCTTCTGCCAATTTTTCAACTGGATTGTTTGTCTTTTTGTTATTGAAGTATTGACATTTTCTTTAAATTTTAGAGATTAGTCCTTTGTATATGTTGTTACCAAAACTTTTATCCCCATCTGTAGGTTCTCCTTTCAGTCTTTTCGTGAAGTCTTTTGATATGGATAAATATTTAATTTTTAGGAGGCTCCAATTATCTAGTTTGCTTCTGCTATTTATGATTTTTAGCTTTGTTTGATAGTGTATTTATGCCATGTATTAGGGCTTCTAAGTTTGCCTCTATTTTTTCTTTGATGATCATTATGGGTTTAGGTTTTACATTTAAGTCTATGATCCATTTTGTGTTAGCTTTTGTATGTAGTGTGAGGTATGGATCTTCTTGCATTTTTATGCAAATGGATATCCAGTTTTGCCAGCACCATTTGTTAAAGAGACTATCTCTTCCCCAGTTAATGAGTTTTGGCTCTTTGTCAAAGATTAGTTACCCATAGGTGGATGAATTTACTTCTGGCTTCTCAATTCTGTTCCATTGGTCTATGTGTCTATCATGGTCCCGATACTGGGCTGTTTTGACTATCATAGCTGTATGGTAGGTTTTGACGTTTGGGAGTGTGAGGCCTCTTACTCTGTTCTTTAGATAATTGATGCTTATCTTGGATTTCTTTCCTTTCCATAAAAAGTTGGTGATTGGTTTTTCCATCTCTTTAAAGAATGATAATGGAATCTGGACTGGTATTGCATTGTATCTGCAGATCACTTTGGGTAGTATTGACTTTTTCACAATGTTAAGTCTTCCTATGCATGAGCATGATATATTCATTCATTCATTGTAGTTTTCTTTGTATAAATCTTTTGTGTCTCTGGTTAGATTTATTCCTAAGTACTTCATCTTTTAGGTGACTATTATAAATGGTATTGTTTTCCTTATTTCCTTTTGAATGTTCTATTTGTTAGTGTAGAAGAATTCAACTGATTTTTCATGTTGATCTTGTACCAAGACACTTTTATGGATAATTCCATTAGTTCCAGTAGTTTTGTTGTTGAGTCTGTAGGATTTTCTATGTATAGGATCATATCATCTGCAAATAGTGATAGTTTTATTTCTTTCTTCCTTGCCAATTTGGGTCCCTTTGATCTCCCCTTCTTGCCTTATTGCTTTCACTAAGATCACCAATACAATAATGAATAGGAGTGGTGAAAATCGGCATTCTTGTCTGCTCCCGTTCTCATTCCCCTTGAGAACATTCTCTCTCTCAAGAATAATGTTGGCCATTGATTTTGCATATATGCCATTAATTATGTTGAAGAATTTTGCTTCTATTCCTATATTTCTGAGCATTTTTATCAGGAATGAGTATTGGATTTTGTAAAATGCCTTTTCTGCATCAATTTATATGATTATGTGATGTTTTTTCCTTTGTTTTATTTGTGTAGTGGATTACATTGATTGTTTTTCTAATGTTGAACCATCCTGGCATGCCTGGTATGCATCCCATCTGGTCATGATTTTTTGATATATTCTTAGATTCTATTGGTTAAGATATTTTTGAGAACTTTTGTGTCTATGTTCATGAGGAATATTGGTTTATAATTTTCTTTTTTAGTGGTGTCTTTTCTGGGTTTGATATCAGGGTTACGCTTATCACATAGAATGAGTTTGGAAGTCTTCTTTTCTGTGTTTGGGAATGGTTTGTGTAGAATTAGTGTCAGCTTTTCTCTAAATATTTAGTAGTATTCACCAGTAAAGCTATCTGGATCAGACCTTTTTTTTGTTGGGAGGTTTTTTTTTTTTTTTTTTTTTTTCTTTTTGTCTGTTCAAATTTTCTACCTCAGACTGTGTTAGTTTGAGTAGGTAGTGTGCTTCTAGACATTTGCCCCTTTCTTCTAGGTTTCCAAATTGATTGGAATACAGATCTTCATAGTATTTTGTTAGTATTTTATTTGTTTCAGTTGGTTCTATTGTGACATTGCTTATTTAATTTCTTATTCATGTTATTTGCATCTTCTCCTTCTCTTGTGAGTGGTTTGCCAATTTTATTAATCCTTTCAAAGAACCAACTTCAACTCTTTTGATTCTTTCTATTGTTTTTCTTTTTCATTATTTCCACTCTAATCTTTATTATTTCCTTTCTTCTGATGATTGTAGGCTTATTTTTTTGCTGTTTGTATACTAATTGTTAGAGATGTTCGGTTAAGGTGTTGATTTTGGCTCTTTCTTTTTGTTGATGTGTGAAGTTTTTGCTATAAATTCTCCTCTGAGCACTGTTTTTGCTGTGTCCCATAGATACTGTGTTTCCATTCTGACTGGATTCAAGGAACTTTTTTGTACCCTTTTTTAAATTTTTAAAAATTCTTTTTATATCCTTTTTAAAATTTCTTCTATTATCCAGTTATTTTTAAGCAGGTATTGTTCAGTTTCCACGTATTTGATTTTTTTTTTGTTGTTATTCTTGATTTTCCTGTTACTGATTTCTATTTTTATAGCATTATAATCTGAGTAGATGCTTTGCACTATTTTGATTTTTTTTTAAATTTATTGAGGCTTGTTTTGAAACCTAATATATGGTCTATTCTGGAGAATGTTCTATGTGCACTTGAAAAGAGTGTCTACTGTGCTATTTCTGGGTGAAGTGCAGTGTATACATTTATGAGGTCAAATTGGTTGATTTTGTTGTTTAGATCTTCTGTATCTTTGGTGAGTTTCTTTCTAGTTGTTCTGCCCTTATCAGAAGTGATATATTTAGGTTTCCTACTGTTATTGTGGATTTGTCTATTTCTCTCTTCAATTCTGTTAAAGTTTGATTCATATATTTTGGGGCTTTTTCATTGGGTATAGATTGGGTATAGATATTCATTATGGTCATGTCCTCTTACTGGATTGACCTTTAATCATTATATGTCATTCCTTATCTCTTTTGCTGGTTTTTTACTTAAAGTTTATTTTATCAGAAATTAATATTGCTACTCCTGTTCTTTTTTGGTTGCCATTTGCTTGATACACTCTTTCCCATCCTTTGATTTTTAACTTATTTTTGTCTTTGTGTCTAAGGTGTGTCTCTTGCAGACAGCATATTGATGGGTCATATATTCTTATCCATTCTGCTTCTCCCTGTCTCTTGATAAGTGTATTTGATCGATTTATATTCACTGTTAATTATCAATAGATATAACTTTGCTTTTGTCATTTTGCTGTAGTTTCTCTGTGTGTGTGTCTGGTGTTGATGGTTTCTTTGTCCTACATATTTTTCTATGCTGAGTCCATTTTGTTTATGGATTTTCTTATTTCCTTTGTTGCTGTTGTTTTAGTGTTTACTAAGTCTTCATGATTTTGTTCTTTTGCATTTTGATGAAAAGGTTTACTAATTTTCTTTGATGTTACCCTGTAATTTATTATTATTTTCCCAAGTTTAAGGCTACCTGTTCTATCTTGATATTGTTTTTACTTCCTCTCCAGTGGAAGTCTGTAACTACATTATTTATTCCTTCTTTGTGCTTTGCAGTTGTCATTGTTTATAAATTTTTGTTACACTTTTGCTTACATTTTTGTATACATTTTTGTTTCCCTATTTTCAGTCTTGTAGGTTTCTTTTATTGTTGATACTTCTGTAACTGTGCTAAGTTCCAAATGATGTTGTCATGTATCTTCCAGGCAATGGGCAAGCATGCAATTCACCACTCCATATTCCTCCTTTTTTGCTGTTCTTGTTTAATCTTTTCCTCTAATCAGTATTTGATCTATTTCTTTATCTTTTCCTTTGAAGCTCTGTGTTCCAGGCTTGTCTGTTCCACTAGGTTTCTCAGATATTTGTTGTATATGCTCTGGGTGGTATAGCTGCCTAGTGTCATCTTGAAGTGACCTCTTGTCTCATCTTTCATGTTGGAAAATTTCTTGTATTCGATAGAGATTTTGGCTGCTATTCATATTAGAGACTAGGTACTGAAAAAATAACTGGGAGAGCTTGATTACATGAGCAAGGCTTGTTGCCAGTGAGCTGTGCTCTAGAGTGATAAA
>NW_006921994.1:2902977-2911094 GCF_000298275.1 Orycteropus afer afer | reverse complement strand
TGGATGAAGATCGATCAGTTCTTTTTGGTACAGTGACTCTGTGTATTCCTGCCATCTTCTCTTGATGTTTCCTGCATCATTCAATATTTTGCCTATAGAATCTCTCAATATTGCAACTCAAGGCTTAAATTTTTCTTCAGTTCTTTCAGTTTGAGAAATGCCAAGCGTGTTCTTCCCTTTTGGTTTTCAGACTCCAGGTCTCTGCACAGTAGAATGCCTTATTGCTTTTCTCTTGGAAGGTAGGGTTCATGTCATTTGTTCTTCTATGTCAATTACTCATTATTGTTCTGCCTTCTATCTTCCCAGACTTTGGTATTATATTTTAATGGCTCTCATCTCCTCCTCTATTCTCTTTGTCCTTGAGGGCTTACTGCTTTTTTATTTTATTTTCTATCTTTTATTTTTACTGGAGTTCTATAGAACAGTTCTATAGAACTCCAGTTCTGTGAAAAAGCTTTATTTAAAAGTTGATTCATTAACAATAACTCTTACCTTAGCTCTCATTATAAGTATAAAAATCACACAGAAAACATCCCTAACATACAATGTTATTTTTGTTAGGTGTCATTGAGTTGGTTCTAACTGATAGTAAGGGGGATATGAAGGCATTTGTACAATTAACCATCTTTTAGTGCCAGTGCCAGTATATATATTTAATTGCCAAGCAAGGATCAAGTAGTATTTATTACATAACCTTATCACAGCATTATAGTAACTTGTATGATCATGAGCCAACTGGTAACTTACTGTGTTGTGACAATATCAAATTAAACATGATTATAAAATGCACAAGTGAGAATGACAAGACTTTGTCTTGTGTGCTTGGACATGTTATCAGGAAGGACCAGTCCCTGGAAAAGGACCTCATGCTTGGTATAGTAAGTGGTCAGTGAAAAAGAGGAAGACCTTCATTGATGTAGATTGATGCAGTGGCTACAACAATTGACTCAAACATAGCAACAATTGTGGGAATGGTACAGACCTAAGCAGTGTTTCACTCTGTTGTACAAAGGATTACTATCAGTTAGAATCAACTCAATGATACCTAACAAAAATAGCATTGTAAATTAGGGATGTTTTCTGTCTGATTTTTATTTTATAATGAGAGCTAAAGTAAGAGTTATTGTTAGTGATTCAACTTTTAAATAAAGTTTTTTCACTCTGCATATTTTAAGTTTGGGATTATTTTAATTTAAAAAATATCCTGAAATCACAAGGCAGTCTAGTTAAAAGAAAAATTTGTTACCAGCTATAAATACTCATTGATGTGATTGGCAGTTATGTCCATTACTGTGCAAATAATAATAAAATAAACAAACAAAAACCAACACCTCCACAGAAATAAACAGGAAGTAGGAAATAAATATAATTTATTTAGAAGTTAAACTAGTAGATGAGAATTTTGTGAAAAATATAATAAGGCCACTGACATTAATAGCCCATTTCAAATTTTTAATTTGTCAAAACAGTCATAATGTTCTCACATTGATTTTATAATGAAAAAACAATATGAATATAAATTTTAAAATAAATAAAATAGCATTTTGATTTATTTTAACAGATGAATTTCTACATGAATATTGTGATTGAAAAAATGTCTTAGCCAACAAGAAAAATAATTAAGAAAAGAAGGAAAAGAGTTTTGATACCTAGATAGTTCTCTTCTTGCTCTACAATTTCATTATTTTAAGACTTTAAATTACTCTGTTTCACCTCACCTGTAAAATTGCAATAATAATACCTACTCTTACAGGATTATGAGCATCAAATTAGGTACTGTATGAACAACTATAAATTCCTTTAGATATATAATTTCTTATTACTAATCAAAGCTGTGGAAATGATAAGAAAGTAAGAAGTCCATGAAATTATGATCCAACTTGCAATTTTCTTTCTCCACTACTAACATTTATAAAGAGTTGCTCCTGCATGTGTTTCTGTGTTTTTAAAATCCCAACACAAATGGTAGTGTAGCTTTCGGCAGACTGTCAAATCATTTTTGCAGTCAAACACTTCCTCCTATAGAAACAGTTTATGAAATATAATTACGCAGTTTTTAGATTTCTAACAGTAGTGCCATTCCTTTGCCAGAAGATCTCTGAGCAAAGTGAACCCAGAAGCTGGAAGTCTTCTTTTTGTTGTATTGCTGAGCACCTTCATGTCATATATGTAGAGAGATGCTAAGAATATAGCCATGCAAGTCTACTCAAAATATTCATGAAAGACAGCTCCCAAATCCATTCCAGTCTACAATATTACAGCTATTATCTGTACCCTCAACAGTCCCCCATAAAAGTTATGGGAAACAGAGGGATCCATTCAATGGGTCTTTTATGAATCTGCCAGAGATTGTGAGTATCTGTGAAGTCATTTCATACTGAAAGTCTTTGTTAGTCTCTTATACAAGGAAAGGTGATGACACAACTTCTTTTGTTCCATTATAGTTTAAAGGTGATTTGCTAGAGGAAGAAAAAGTTGCCTAGGAAAATCTTACATTCACTGCTTGAAGTCTATTAAAATCAAATACAAAGATATGTGAGCTATGGTACCCATTATAAATACATGCACTATGTAACAACAACAAAAAGGACCAAGCTGGTGACAAACGGTAGAAACTCTGCTGACCAGTTTTTGAGGAAGTGTCCCATCTGGAGTCCGTATCATTGATAGGTGGCTGTCCAGTTGCAGCTCTGCCACAGTGACATTTCCCCTAAATCTGTTTCTCTCTCAACACCTTCTGCTCTTCCTTCCTCTCTGCACTTCAGTGTGTGCTTACTCTGTGATTTTGAATGACAGGCAGATTGCATCTTTTCTCAATTGCTGGTGACATGTCATGTAGGAGAAATGAGTGAGTAACCTTCAGTAACTGGAACCCTCAGAAGCTGGTAAAACTATGTGTTCATAATAAATTTTAAAACATAAAGCAACTCTAATTTGTTTTTTAGAGAGACAACTAAATTTCTGAGTACAGTGGGCTACATTCTTTTCAGAATCTAGGTAGAAGAAATCCCAGTACACGTGTCACTGTGTAAGAATCCTAGACCTCACGAGCAGTCTCTCAAAGTCTCTCTCACTCAACAAGCATGCATTGGTTTCAGAAATCCAGTATGTTACTTTACAGACATCCCTGAGCAGCTTTTCATGATTGTGCCTAGGACAGAAAAGAGGAGACTGATATAAGGACCATTCTGATAAGCTATTCCTCATATTCAGAATTTGTGCTCCTCTGCACAAAACCAAATGACATTAACATCCACAAAGTGCTCTCAACTCTGCCATGTAATCCCATAAACTCTAGTGTCTCTAACAAAGTAGTTGATGAAGGATATTACAGTATTGCCAATGTTTAATTAAATAGATTTTGAACAGGTACTCAAATCTATAGTAGATATTTTATAGGTTTGGTTATTAATTTTATAATTCAAAAATTATACTGAGCTCTTTCCATAATTATGATAGGCATCGTTATCAGTATACAGAAGTGTGTGAAGGTATCCATCAGTTAATGGAATTTCAGATGAACTTAGTTGTAGAAAATTAAATATCAATTTTGATTAGTATTTCTCACCACAGCCAATTATTAGGAAAAGAAGGAGCACAGTTTGTTTAATATACTTTTCAGCTGTTTAGAAGTGAAACAATCTTAATTTAAGGACAAGTGCACACGTACTCTCTTCAAAATCTGAACCATGTTTACACCCCATCTGAAAATTGGCCACATGGCCTCTTTTTCAGTGATGGGTGTCAAATTAACTCACAAGGCTGTGCTTGCCAGTTTGGATAACTCTAATTATTCAAAATATATTCTTACTATTAAAAAGCTTTCCTACAAAGCTGATGAATATTTTTCTTTCTGCTTCCCTCCCTTCTCCTTTTCTTCCTCCAATCCTTCTATTTTAATCTTCTTTAACCAAATAGTATTTGAAATGCTTTTTAAAAAAATGACTACTGGAAATTAGATAAATAGAAGACAGAGAGAAGAAAATAGGAGGGAAGATAAGATGAAACCTGTGATCAAGTTAGTAACTAAAAGCCAGGCATAAAATCTGCATTCACTAACTAAAGGAGGCTGTGACTGAGCTCTGAGCATCTGTGTTTCTGAAACCAACAGGAAAATATGATCGAAAACTTCATTCATGGAGCTCATTTTATAAATAAATCGCGTGATCAAAAAAAAGTATAATTATTTAGGCACTGAGACCTGAGACATTTTATCCATAAACATTGTACTAAAGCACCTTAATACAGCCCACTTAAATTAAACAGAGGAAGCCGAGGGCAAACCTGGTGGTTACAGCATTCCTGATGGCATCAACTGTGACCCCAAACCTTAATGATAGTCTTTTCTCCTTCCTTTATCAGCAGTTCCACTTGAATGAACTGAACCCAATAAATGCTACTGGTCAGTTGGCAGGTCCCAATTCTACACTGAGCTCCAACCCAAATATAATTAGTGATTAAGAGGGTCAAGCAAGCATACTTGGCTTTCATGCTCATTAGAAAAGCTGTGTTGCTAAGTAGCTAGTTCTTAGATTCCAAACTTTATCAGAACCCCCAAACAGGAAATATTGGTGATTTCCAGGCAAATGAATTTGTTAGGCTTATTGGTAGATTTTGGAAGAAGAAAAAAATAATAGTGGCATGGCAGTCTCTCCATATGAGTTATTTGAAGGGCCAGAGCTGATGGTTATTTACCTTGGGTTTTACATTCATAAAAGTCTTCAGATTTAGAATTACCAGGGTATCTTCAAAGCATTAATGTATTAAATATAGATATTTAAAATTTAGTACAATTTTTTTTACCTCTCTTACTCACTTTTCACTGTTCTGTGAGCTTCAGGAAATAGATTAGTTTTCTCTCAACTATTGAAAGGCTTTAGAAAACTGAAAAGATTTAAAACTAGTCTATATGACTTTTACCAGCCCTAGACATCACTTTCAGTATTATAGCCACAATTAATGAAAAACCAGGGAGCTCTGGTGGTATAGTGCCTAAGGCATTTGACTGCTAACCAGCTGGTGGTTCAAACCCACCAGCCACTGCTTGGAAGGAAGGTTGGGCAACCTACTTCCATAGTGATACTGCCTCAGAAACCCATGGAGAGGTTGCTATGGGTTGGATCCAACTCGATGGCAGTGAGTTTGCTTTTAGTTGGTTTGTTAATGAAAAACCATAGAGTAGATTCCCATTCAGGGCAAGCCATAGGCATCATAGTAGAACTTTGCTCCATTTTCCAAAGTCTGATTTTTTTTTTTTTTGGATGTAGATTTCTACAAATAATAATCTTGTCATAAATGAACTGACTTGACATAGAATGGGAATGTTATATAATGGACCAACTAGTGATGTGGTCATCAGCCTCAAAATGGCTCCATTGATCCCCATTGCCCTGTCCCACATTACCAAGGTTTATCTGTGTAATAAATCCTACATGTGTATATACCAAATAACACAGTTTCCTAAACATAAAAGAAAAACTGACAGAACTGAAATGGAAATGGAAAAATCTATAATTGTAGGTGGAGACTTCAACAATTTACTCATAATCTCTAAAGGATTAGAAGACAGAAAGTTAGCAAGAATTTTGAAGAATTGACTAACTGCATCTAATGGATATTTATAGAATATTTCACCTAACAGTAGCATTTTCTTCAAGTACAGAAAGAATAATCACAAAATTAAACCTTATCCTGGGACTGAAAAACAAACAAAGCAAAGCAAAACAAAAACAAAAACAGAAAACAAACCTATATTAACACACATGAAATAATTACAATCCTAAAAGTAGGTTATCTGACCATAATGAAATTAAATTGGAAACCAATAACAAAAAGATGAAAAGAAAATCTTTAAATATTTGGAAATTAAAAACATACTTCTAAATAATCCATAGACCAAGGAGGGATTCTTGTTGTTGTTAGGTACCCTGGAGTCAGCTCTGACTCACAGTGATCCTGTGTACAACAGAACGAAACACTGCCCAATTGTGCACTGTTCTGGTTATATCTAGTGCCACTCTAACAGAAATACCCACAAGTGGGATGGCTTGAACAAACAGGAGTTTATTCCCTTATAGTTTAGGAGGCTAGAAGTCTGAGTTAAAAGTACTAGCTTGAGGGGCTAGGTAAAAGCCCCTGGGCCATGGGCTTCAGTCTGTCTCTTGCTCCTGGCCCACTCGAGCTAGAGGTATCTCTTCACTCAAGCAGCTGCTGGCTACTGAGGCTGACAAACCCAAGTTCGACATATAAAATAGCACAGTCCCCAGATTACCAACCAACATGTCAGGCCACTAGTTCAAGTCCAGAGGCAGTCCCAAGAGTAGCAGGAAACATGGCAGGCTGCTAAATGAAGACTCGGCTACATGCAGGGTTCGAGGGTGCCAAAAAGCTCAGAGACCTTTCTCAAACCTTCTTCTTATATACTGGAAGCAGACCACAGCCCTAAGGCAGCTACTCAGTTGCTCCAGTAGATTCTACCATGAAGTTGATTACCAGTCTTATTTTGGGGAATAACTACAACCAGCTGCTCAGCACTCAAGACCAGGCCCAGCCAAGTTGACACATAATCTTAACTACCACATGTCCCATCCTCACAATCTTTGCTATGCCAATCTTTGCAGCCACTGAATCAATCCATCTCATTGAGGGTCATCCTCTTTTTTGCTGACTCTCAACATCACCAAGCATGACATCCTTCTCCAGGACTGCTCCTTTCTGATGACATGACCAAAACAGATGAGATATTGTCTGGTCATTCTCACTTCCAAGGAGTATTCTGCCTGCACTTCTTCCAGGACCAATTTGGTCATCTTATGGTAATCCATAGTATTTTCAGTATTCTTTGCCAATCCACACTGCAAATGTATCAATTCTTTTGTCTTCCTTATTCATTGTCCAGCTTTCACGTGCATTTGAGATTATTAAAAATACCACAGCTTGGGTGATGCACACCTTGGTCTTCAGAGTGTCATCTTTGCTTTTCAACACTTTGGAAAGTTTTTTTGCAGCAGATTTGATCAGAATAATATGACATCTGATTTCTTGACTGCTGCTTCCATGGGTGTCGATAGTGGATCCAAGTAAAATTAAATCTTTGACAACTTCAATCTTTTCTCCATTTATTGTGATGTTGCTTATTGGTCCAGTTGTGAGGATTTTTGTTTTCTTTTTGTGGAAGTGTCATCCATACTGAAGACCATAGTCTTTGATCTTCTTCAGGAAGTGCTTCAAGTCATCTTGACTTTCAGCAAGCAAGATTGTGTCATTGGCAAATTGCAGGTTGTTAATGAGTCTTCCCTCAGTCCTGATGCCATGTTCTTCTTCATATAGTCTAGCTTAAGATTATTTGTTCAGCATACAGATTGAATAAGTATGGTAATAAAATATGATAAAGACTATCTATTACAATCTAGAGCCAACATCATACTTAATTATGAAAACCAACTATTTTATCTCTAAAATCCGAAACAAGCAACAATGTCCACTCTTACCCCTTCTATTCAATGTTGTATTTAAAAGCCTAGCCAGAGAAATAAGATATGAGCAAAAAATAGAAGGCACCCAGACTGAAGAGCAAGACATAAAACACTTGACTGCTAACCAGAAGGCTGGAGGTTCAAACCCACCAGCCACTCCTCAGAAGGAAGATGAGGCAATCTACTTCTGTAGTGATATTGCCTCGGAAACCCAAGGAGGGGTAGCTATGAGTCGGGTCCAACTCGATGGCACATCACAACAACAACATTCATAGGTAACATGATCGTTTGCCTAGAAATTCTCAGAGATGCTACACAAAACCCCCTAGAAATAAGTGAATTTATTATGATCAATTTATTGACACAGTCTACAAGGTCAATACAGGAATCAAAGATATTTCTATCAGGCAGTCTCTAACTTACCAGAGTATTCCATTCTGATAACTCCATCCTAAGTCAGTTCTGACTTAAGCTGAATACCTCTTTTTACAAATAATTTTTCAGTTCTCATTATTATTATTGCGGGAGCTCTGGTAGCATAGTGGATAAGACACTTGCCTGCTAACCAGACGGCTGGCGGTTCAAACCCACCAGCCACTCCTCGGAAGGAAGGTTGGGCAATCCTACTTCCGTAGTGATACT
>NW_006921994.1:2901400-2902428 GCF_000298275.1 Orycteropus afer afer | reverse complement strand
ATTTTCTTAAAACATTCAATTCTACATTTTTCATGTAAAGCAAAGGAACTGTAATAGCCAAAGCAATATTGAAAAAGGAAGACAAAGTTGGAGAGATTAGAGTTGCTCTCTTAAGACATACTGTAAAGCTAAGTAAACAAGTCACTGTGATACTGATGAAAGATAGACCCATAGATCAATAGAACAGAATGAACAGTCCAGATATATACCCACACCAATAAAATCAATTGATTTTTTTTTACAAAGCACAAAGATTATTCAATGGAGAAGGGATGATCTTTTGAACAAATTGAGTTAGAACATTGAAGATCTTATACAAAAAAATGAACTGACACTTAACTTCCTATGCATTTGAATTATGGTGTTGGTGAAGAATACTGAATATGCATGAACTGTCAGAAGAACAAACAAATCTGTCTTGGAAGTAGTATACAGAATGCTTCTTAGAAATGGGTATGGCAAGACTTTTTCGCACTTACTTTGGACATGTTATCAGGAGGTACCAGTCCCTGGTGGTAAAGCAGAGGGTCAGTGAAGAATAGTCAGACCCTCAACAAGGTGGATTGACACAACGGCTGCAACAGTGACCTCAAACACAGCAGCAATCGTGAGGATGGCACAGGAGCAGGTAGTGTTTCTTTCTGTTGCACAGAGAGTTGCTCTGAGTTGGAACATACTCAATGGCACGGCACCTAAGAACAACAACAACAATGACAAAAAAATAGAAAATCTGTAATTTGGGGATAGGCAAAGAATTCTTAGACATGAAATTACAATAACAAAAATAAGTGATAAAATAATCAATAAATTAGACTTCATCAAAATTAAATACTTTTGCTGTGTGAGAGAACCTATTGAAGAAATAGGGGAAGAAACAGTCTACTACTGGGAGAAAATATTGGCAAATTACGTATCTCACAATAGACATTATATAAAAAACTCTCAAAACTCAATAGGAAACAACAACTCACTGAAGAAAATGGGCAAAAAAGTTAAAGATCCTTCACCACAGAAAGTAAGGAATGAAA
>NW_006921994.1:2878875-2900265 GCF_000298275.1 Orycteropus afer afer | reverse complement strand
CAAGCATATGTGTCAAAATAATAAAGCATAATGATATTTGGGAACACAAAAAAGTAATGACTGTTAAGAGGGTAGAGAATTTGAAACATTTAAGACTCTTGGTGAGTAAATGTTGTTGTAACCCAGTCCTTATTTCTGAGACCCCCCTCTAGCTTAGGACATACCCAGTGTCTTTCCTGCCATCAGGAGGGCACTGACAGGTGAAGTCACATACCTGACAGAGTGGGAGTCCAAGCTGGCGCAAAGCTGTGTGATGCCTCTGACAAGGCATCTGATGGGAAGGAGACAAGCTGCCCCTTGGGAAGGCTGCCTCTGCAGGGCACCACCGGACATGGCTGGAGCAGCGGGGGCCCAGCCTTGCAGAGAGGTGGGATCAATACAAGTCAACGGGGTCACTGTGGTCCACTTTAAAACACACAAACACCTGTGGAAATGTCCCACTTACCTAATCTCTTCATGCGGAAGTGGTGGGTGGAAAGAGCTCTGAAAACAGCCTAAAACTTTTCAGGTAGCATATGTCCCTTTTTAAAATAGCTAATACAATGAGGGAGTATTGATTCTAGTCTTAAATGAAAAAAAGAAATTGATTTCAAACAGTGTGGCTATTATGCTGCCATTTAGTAAAAATCAAACAAAAAACACAAAGAAACATTTTTTGTGCAAAATATGTAATTTGGAGGTATACTTTAGTATGTAAAATATATGCTATGCACCCATTGAAACAAATGAGACATCTCTTTATGTCCTGGCATGAAGATGTCCATGAAGTGATTTGGCCTGGAAGCTTTGTGTCACGTAAAGAACATGTTGTTATGCATGAAGCAGTTCCTGTCAAGAAATAATTTTCTGTGAATTTATATGGAACAATAGATAGATGTAGGTGATATATAGAGATGTGTGTGTGTGTGGGTATGTGTGTGTAACCCACTGCCGTGGAGTCAGATCTGACTCATAGCGACCCCTCCTTGGGTTTCCAAAGCAGTATCACTATGGAAGTAAATTGCCCAACCTTCCTTCCAAGCAGTGGCTGGTGGGTTTGAACCACCAGCCTTCTGATTAGCAGTTAAATGTCTTAGGCACTACACCAACAGAGCTTGTGTGTGAAGGCAGAGGGAAAATAATACCTGTTAATGGGTCATCTAAAATATTGTCTGTCTTTTAAGGGACAAAAATGGGAAAAGGAAGGTCTTCCACTTTTTATAATTTTAGAAAATGCTTCTCATCTGAAATCTAATTAGGAACACTTAAAATTTAATGTGGATAAAAGGACAAAAGTATGCACATCACATTTTCACATTGGTGATTTAATGTGGCAAAATGAGAGAATGGCTTTACTTTCTTATTTGTGCTATTCTGTTGCCAAGATTTCTATACAAAATAAATATAGTTCAGTCTTGAACAACATGGATTTTAGCTCTGTGGGTCCACTTATATATGGATTTTTTTCAATTAATATATTGGAAAATTTTGGGCAAATTTTCAACAATTTGAAAAAACTCACAGAAAACCACATAGCCTAAAAAAATCGAAAAAAAAAAAAATTAGGGATGTAATGAATGTCTATCTGTAGACATTAGTCTATTTTATTATTTACTACCAAAAAATATACACAAATCTATTATTAAAAGTTAAAAATCTATCAAAACCTAAACACAGTCAATAGAAATGTAAGGAAAAGTAAAGATGCAGTAAGTATTGAATCGTGACTACATACTGATCATTTCAGTACATACTGTACTACTGTAATAATTTCATAGCCACCTCCTGCTACTGCACCCTGCTACTGTAGTGAGCTCATGTGTTGTGAGTACCCACTTAAAACCTTGTGTGATGCTAATCTTTTCCACATGATCAGTTTGTCCTCCAGTAAATTGTGTATCACAGTAAAAAGTGATCTCTCGCACTTCTCACGTATTTGTCACCATGTTTACTGCAATATTATAAACGTTGAATATCAGCATGGGTCCCATACAAAGTGATACCACTAATGATGCTAGAAGTACTCCCATGAAGCAGAGAAAATCATGACATTACAAGAAAAAGTTGAATTGCCTAATTTGTACCATAGATTGGAGTCTGCAGCTGTGGTTGCCCACCATTTCAAGATAAATGAATCCAGTGTAAGGACCACTGTGAAAAAAGAGAAGGAAATCTGTGTCACCCTCATTGCAGTTTGTTGGAGATGAATGTTCCCAAACCAGTGCCGGATGATAAGGAAGAAGATGTAGAAGCAGTGTCAGGAAACACATTGACATTCGACAATCTGGCAGATGGGTTCCAATAATTCAAGACTGCTTTTGACTTATTTTATGACATGGACCCTGAAACTAAAGCAAACGATGGGGACAGGATACATACTATATAGAAACAATTTTAGAAAAATGAAAAAGCAAAGAAGTCTTGAAAAAATACATCACAAAATAGTAACAATGTATTTCTGTAAAGTTACACCAAGTGTGGCTGCCTCTTGTCTGTCTTTCCTCCTCCACCACCTCTTTCTCCTCTGCCAACCCTGATACTGTACAACCAACCCCTCCTCTTTCTCCTCCTTCTCTGCCTGTTGAATGTGAAGACAATAAGGATGAAGACCTTTATGATGACCCACTTCCACTTAATGAAGAGCTAATAAACTTGTCTGTTGTGTATGTGTGAGTGTCTTCATATGAAAATGTAATAACCAGTGACAAGAACTGTGTTAATGTTACCAGTAAGGCTTCAGGTGAACAGTAGGCTATTAGTGGTTAAGTTTTTGACAAGTCACAATTATACATGGATTTTCGACTACATAGAAGGTTGGCACCCCTAGCTTCTGCATTGTTACTGGTCAACTGTATTACTTTTGAAAATGGTAAAACATTATTAAAATTTCTATTAAATACAGCAAAAATCATATGTATGCCATGATACTATTACTATAAACTATATACTATTACACTGCTTTATTTTTAAAGTATCTCTGTTATAAATGGGAATTACATGTATGTTGCAATGTCTACACTACTCATGTCCTCATTCCAAACCTTTTTATATAGATAAATTTAATCTTCTTAGATATCAAAAGGACCTAAGAAATGCTAGAGATGCATTCCACATTTATGAACAGGGTAGAAATGTTGCTCTAATATTTTTTAAAACTCATTTTAATTTTCCATTTCCTCAATGATGCAAATAAACCATGCCTCTGTCCCCTACATTCCTGGTTACTTGTGGTTCAGTCATACAGTTCAAGGATGTGGTCAGATAGGATGAGCACACCTCAATCTCAGTGGCTTACAGGAACACATGACCATACTCAACCACAAAGGGTTAATACAAACCAACTCTCTCCTCAGAAGGACAAAAGCCAAAAACATTTGATGACCAGAATGAATGACTAGTCAGAACTATGTTGGTGTTGTTGTTAGCTGTGCTCCATTCAACCGTGACCAATGGTAAACCCCATGAACAAGGAAAGGAAATGCTACCTGAACCTGTGTCATCCTTATGGTGTATCAGACCAGTGTGAACCGTAAGGTTTTCAATGGCCGATTGTCTGAGTCTTAGTCTGGAGGCTCTGCTGAAACCTGTTCAGCATCACAGCAACACCCACGACCCTACTGATAGGCAAGTGGTCGCTGCCTATGAGATGTATTGGCAAGGAATCCTATGGGGTCACCTACATGGAAGGCTAGAATTCTCACAGGGTGATGACACTAAAGGTCTAATAAACTTAGCCCATTCCACTTACATTTTTCACATGTTGTTGTTGTTATGTGCCATTGAGTCAGACTCGACTCATAGCGACCCCTCCTTGGGTTTCTGAGGCAGTATCACTATGGAAATAGATTGCCCCATCTTCCTTTCGAGGATTGGCTGGTGGGTTTGGACCGCCAGACTTCTGGTTAGCAGTCAAGTGCCTTAGGCACTATGCTACCAGAGCTTTTTAAATTCCATGGTAAAAATTTTATACATTTTTTACTAACTTAAAACTGTTCTTAGAAAAAAAAGTTATTATTTCATTTTTTTTAAAGAAAAAAACAAACCTTAAGCTGATTGACTATCTTTAGGTAATAGCCACTGCCAGGTAAAGTTAAAAAATATTTATCTTCAGTAAGCCAACTATGTTGTTGTTGTTGTTTGCTTTCGAGTTGGACCAACTCAAAGTGACCCCTGCTTGCGCTTCTGAGGTGATATCACTGCAGAAGTAGATTGCCCAACCTTCCTTCCGAGGAGTGGCTGGTGGGTTTGAACCACCAGCCTTCTGGTTAGCAGTCAAGTACCTTAGGTACTATGCTACCAGAGCTCCTAAGCCAACTATACATACTGATATTAACTTGAATTTTCTGAGCTTTTTATTTGTGAAATTTATTTATCTAGATACAGGTATCCCTAACTTTTTGAAAGTTTATTTACATCACTTCACTTTTATGAAAGACCTATATTAGTCTTTGTTTTTGCTAACTGAAAGAAATCCAAAGATTATTACTTTTATGAAAAAAGCAAAGTGTGAAACTTGCATTCTGTGTTTGTTTTGCAGTGAGTTGTCCAAGAGGTAGAGCTTGCTGAGCAGTGAGAGTAACATCAAGCTCTTTCCCCATGAGCTACACTCAGTATCTTAGGAGCAAGCCCCATTGTTTTGGTCTCTGTCTGTGAACTCTCTGTGAGTGTTATTTTAGGTGTTATATGTTATTTGGTATAATTTGGTAGGTTATTTTTTTAGGTCTAGAAATGCTCAAAAATTTTCCACAAAACATCTGAGAAGATCAGATGGGGATCAGTGAACAGAAGTATACTCTAGACCAAGGATAGATTCAGTGGAAGCTAATCTTGCACAGATGCCAGTGATACAAGATACCCGCATTCCTTACAGAAACAACAGAAGATAGACACACAATGTAATCCCTCACAGACACCCAGATGCTGTGTGAGAGAAATCCAATGGATCTACCATCTCAGGACCATAGTATTGGGGGACACCTGACTCAATTGGCACTACAAAACACAGAAGAGCCTTGTTCTTCATCCTACATTGGTGAGTAGTGACTGGGGTCTTAAAAGCTTTCAAGCGGCCATCTAAGATGCACCTAATGGTCACCTATCATCAGATGTGAAGAAGAGTGAAAAAAACCAAAGGCATTTGGAAATAATCAGCCCTAGGACACAATGGCCCTTGAGACCAGAAGAACTAGATGGTGCCCAGCTACCAATGCCATTCACTCAGGAAAGAATCAAATCTGGAGATCCTGGATAGAGTGGGAGGAAAAACGTGGAACAAAATCCAAAAACTCAATAATGACCAGGGTTACTTGTCAGATGGAGTCTGGTGAGACCCTCAATACTGCGGCCCTGGGATACATTCTGGACCTGAAATAAAGCTGACTCCCAAGAGCTGGCTCTCAGCGCAATAGTAAACAAGATGTACATGCAGACCACGCAACCCAGGGTGATGCACCTACATACTTTATGGTAATATATCCCTTGGAACAATTGACCATGAAGCAACATTCACATGGAAGAAATGCAGGACAAACAGGAATATATAACTATGAAAGGCATGCGGGGGGGGGGCGGTTACTGGGCAGGGAGGGGAGGAGACTGGTTTAGGGCGGGCCACGGTAAATGGGGAGTGAAACTAAATGTACATGTAATGTTGAATGTAAAACAAATGCTTAAAATTTTTTTAAAAATATTTTCACATGTTAATTAATGGTAATTGCTTCTTTGCTTTAAGCCCATTTGGTTTACAAATGGTTTTATAGGCATACTTTACTTTTGGATAGTGGAGGAAACCTGTGTATTTATTCACTTTACCAAGGTAGTTTTGAATATCTCCTAAGAGCTATCCATCCCTCATTTGTCAATTTGTTGTATTGTGATGGCCTGCGTGTTGCTGTGATACATGAGGCTATGCCAGCAGTATTTCAAATACCAGAGGGTTACTGTCTTAGTTCTCTAGTGCTGCTATAGCAGAAATACTGCAAGTGGATGGATTAAACAAATTGGAATTTATTCTCTTACAGTTTAAGGGGCTAGAAGTCCTAATTCAGAGTGCCAGCTCTAGGGGCTGGATGAAGGCCTCATGACCTTGGGCTTCAGCTCTGCCTCTTGTTCTAGACCCACTGGAGTTGGAGGTGTCTCCCAGCTCATGCATTTTCTGGCTACTGAGTCTGAAAAACCCAAGGTTGTCAGGTAAAATGACACAACTCCCAAATCAGCAGGCAACATGGTAGGGTGCTTGTTCAAGTCCAGGAATAATCCTAAAATCAAGAGGCAAAAAGGCAGGCCACTGGTTCAAATTCAGGAACCAGAGATGAAGGCTGGGCCAAATGCAGAATACAAATGTGCCAAAAATCTAGAGATCTTCCCCAAAGCTTTTCTATATATATACTGGAAGCAAGCCATACCCCAAAGGCAGCTAATTAGCTGCTCACAGTGTATTCAACTATGGAGGTTATTGTAATCTTATTATAAGGAATAACTACATCCTACATCCAGCTGCCAAGCCACTCAAACCCATAGCCTAGCCAAGTTGATACATAACTTTAGCCACCACAGTTACCAATTGTGCAAAGATTTCAGTGGAGTTTCCAGACTAACACTGACTAAGAAGAAAGACTTGCTGATCTACTTCTAGAAAATCGGCTGGTGAAAATCTCATGGGTAACAGCAAAACATTGTCTGATGTCATGCCAGAAGATGAGCTCTTCAGGTTGGAAGGCAGTCAAAAAAGGACTGGGGAAGAGCTGCCTCCTCAAAGTGGAGGTGACCTTAATGACATGGATGTAGTAAAGCTTTCAAGACCTGCATTTGCTGATATGGAACAACTCAAAATGAGAACAGCTGAATGTATGGAATATGAATCAAGGAAAGTTGGACATTGTCAAAAGTGAAATGGAATGCTTGAAGATCAGTATCCTAGGCATTAGTGAGCTGAAAGGGACTAATATTGGCCATTTTGAATTGGACAGTCACGTGGGGAATGAATTGAAGAGGAAAAGCAACACATCGAAGAACAATGCTGTCAGAGATAGGATAATATTCATACATATACAAGGAAGACCTTAATGTGACAACTATTTACATTTACACACCAACTATTAATGCCAAAGACAAAAAATTGAAGATCTTTACCAATTTTTGCAGTCAAAAAATGATCAGACATGCAATCAAGGTGCATTGATCATTACTAGTGGTTAGAATAAAAAACAAAGACCAGTACTTTGAACATATGGTTTTGGTGAAAGAAGCGATGCCAGAGATTGCGTGACAGAATTTTGCAAGACCAATAACATATTCATTGCAAATCTTGATTTCAACAACATAAATGAAAACTGTACATGGGGACCTCACCAAATGGAAGATACAGGAATCAGAAACCAATTACATCTGTAAAAACAAGCTCAATATCATCTGTCAGAACAAAGCCAGGGGCCAACTATGGAACAGACCATCAGTTGCTCAAGTTGAAACTGAAGAAAAATAAAACATGTCCATGAGAGCTAAAGTATGACTTTGAGTATCCCACCTGAATTTAAAGAGCATCTCAAGAATGGATTTGATGCATTGAACACTAATGATCAAAGAACAGACAAGTTAGTTGTGGGATGATATCAAGGACATCATATGTGAAAAAAGCAAAAGGTCCTTAAGAAGAAAGGAAAGGAAGAAAATACCAAAATGGATGTCGGGAGAAACTCTGAAACTTGCTCTTGAACATAGAGTAGCTAAAGTAAAAGGAAAGAGTGATGATGTAAAAGAGCTGAATTTATGATTTCAAAGAGCAGCTCAAGAAGACAAAGTAAAGTGTTATCATGAAATGTGCAAAGACATGGAGTTGGAAAATCAAAATGGAAGAACATGTTAGGCATTACTCAAGCTGAAAGAACTGAAGAAAAAAAAATCATGCCTTGGGCCACAGTATTAAAAGTTTCTATGAACAAAATAGGAGCTCTGGTAGCATAGTGCCTAAAGGCATTTGTCTGCTAACCAGAAGGCTGGCAGTTCAAACCCACCAGCCACTCCTTGGAAGAAAGATGGGGCAATCTACTTCCATAGTGATACTGCCTTGGAAACCCAAGGAGGGGTCGCTATGAGTCAGGTCCGACTCGACGGCACATAACAACAACAGCAGCATGGACAAAATATTAAAGGATGAGGAAGCATGAAAAGAATGCATGTAGTCACAGTACCAAAAAGAATTGGTTGACGTTCAACCATTTCAAGAAGTAGCATCTGATCATGATCCAATGGTCCTGAAGGAAGAAGTCCAAGCTTCACTGAATCAACTGGTGAAAAACAAGTTTCCAGGAATTGACAGAATACCCATTGAGTAGTTTCAACAAATGGATGCAACACTGAAGTCCTCATTCATCTGTGTCAAGAAATTTGAAGAGCTACCTGGCCAATCAACTGAAGGAGAGCCATATTTGTGCTCATTCAAAGAAAGGTGATCCACCTGAATGTGAGAATTATAGAACATTATTATTATTATTTAACATTTACTTCATTTATTTATTTGTTGTGATTCGGGTGAAAGTTTACAGAGCACATTCATTTTTCATACAACAGTTCATACACATTTTTTTGTTTCATGACATTGATTGCAATCCCCGTAGTATAACAGCTTTTTTCCTAACTCCTCCCTCTGGTTACCTCTTCCCTGTGTCCTTCTTTCCTATGCATTCTTGCCCTCTGAGCTGTCTCCCTGTGCAAATGCAGCCCTTCTGTTCTCTCACGGTTGATTGTTCTAAGTATACCTACCTGGTATAAATGTTCACCGTATAGACCTGTCCATTGTCTGGCTGGAAGCCAGAGAACTGAGTTCAGTTTCAGGCTCAGAGGTTGTGAAGAATATTATAAATATCACAAGCAAGTAAAATTTTGCTGAAGATAATTTAAAAACCATTGTAACAGTACATTGACAGGGAGCTGTCAGTAATTCAAGCCAATTCAGAAGAGGACATGGAACAAGGGATATTATTGCTGATGCCAGATGGTTCTTGGCTGAAAGTAGAGAATATCAGAAATAATTGTACTGTGTCCTGTTGACTGTACAAAAGCATTTGACAGTGTGTTTCATAACAAATTGTGGATAACATTGAAAAGAATGGGAGTTCCAGAACACTGACTCATGCTCATGAGGAACCTGTGCATATACCAAGAGGCAATCTTTTGGCAGAGCAAGGGGCTACTGCATTGTTTAAAATGAGGAAATGTGTGCATCAGGGTTGTATCCTTTCACCATATTTATTTAATCTGTATGCTGAGGAAATAATCCAAGAAGTTGGACTATATGAAGAACATGGTATCAGGATTGGGAAAAAACTCATTAACAAACTCGATATGCAGGTAACACAACCTTGCTTGCTGAATATGAAGAGGACTTGAAGCACTTACTGATGAAGCTCAAAGACTATATAGCCTTCAGTATGGACTACACCTCAAAATAAAGAAAACAAAAATCCTTACAACTGAACCAATAAGCAACATCATGATAAATGGATAAAAGATTGAAGTTTTCAAAAAATTAATTTTACTTGGATTCACAGTCAGCACCCATTGAAACAGTGGTCAAAAAATCAAAGAACGTACTGCATTGGGAAAATCTGCTGTGAAAGACCTCTTAAAGTGTTAAAAGCAAAGATGTCACCTTGATTACTAAGCTGTGCCTGAACCAAGCCATAGTATTTTCATTCCCCTCATAGTCAGGCAAAAGCTGGACAATGACTAAAGAAAAGCAAAGAAAAATTGATGTCTTTGAATTATGGTGTTGGTGAAGAATATTGACTATACCATGGACTGCAAGAAGAACTAACAAATCTGTCTTGGAAGAAGTAGAGCCAGAATGCTCCTTAGATGCAAGCATGGTGAGACTTCACCTTACATACGTTGGGCATGTTATTCGGAGGGACTAGTCCTCAGAGAAAGACATCATGCTTGGTAAACTAGAGGGTCAGCAAAAATAGAGGAAGATACTCAATGAGATGGATTGACCTAGTGGCTGCAACATGGGGTCAAGCATAGACACAATTGTGAGGATGGCACAGAACTGAGCAGTGTTTCCTTCTCTTATATATAGGGTTGCTATGGGTGGGAACTGACTTGACAGCACCTGACAACAAGAACAATTAAGAGCCATAGATTTTGCCAGGTACAGAATACTCAGTATCAATCCTTTGAACCCTTGTGATCAATGCTAATATTTAAGCATCATTGGTAAACGAGGCATAATCTAGCTAATAAGCTAGCTTCTGGGTTACTGGAGACATGGTGTGTATGTTTAGAGTAGAGCTCACTGAGGCTAACACTGGCACTAGCATCAGAAACTTCACATTCAGAGCCAATGTTTATGAAAATGTATGCCCTCAAAGAAGGTAAGAACCTATGCTTTTTGACCTTGAAAGTACATTCCTTCTGTCCATAAAATATTGATGACAAGTCATTTTGTATTCCTTTCCCTCTTGCCCACCCCTCTGCTCACCACATATTAGCATCTCTATTTGTGTACATTGCCCTCCTAGTCACACCTGACTATCTCTGGAGGAAAGACCTCTGGGTTCAGATGTGAGAAACTGTGGTATGTAATCTCCAAGGACACATCAAAGATCAGAGCCCTTCACTCACATCTAAGAAATAGATGTGCTGTATATTCATGAACATCACAGCAACCGATGCAAAGACAGACACGCCCTATCCCATGAGGCCATCATTTTTTCCACAGCTGACCCCATGCTGCTAGCAGCTGATACATTTGATGTTTAACTGGACCACTCTTGAAAATGTTCTATGGTCCAGTTTTGAAATCAGTTATTAATACACTAGTTCAATTCTGGTATTTGAGGACTAATTTTTCTTTCTTTCTTTTCTTTTTTTTTTTTTTTTTTAAAGGCTCATCCATTGAATTAAAAAAAGATATAATGAGGAATAATGTGTATCTAATTATTAAAATACTATAGAAATTAGCTTTTATATTGCAATTTATATTGCAATTACCTTCTTTGTGCTATAAAGCAGAACAATACGGAAGAAGAACTTCTTTATTAATGCCTAATAGCATGCTAATTTAAAATATTCAAGTTTCTTTAATAAGGTAGTGTATGAAATGTTACTTAATTTGACAAGATTAATTATACAATTAATTTAAGACTGCTCTCAATTAAATTAGTAAAAATTCTTAAGCTGACTGCTTTTGAAAAGAGTGCTGGAACCTAGCACGGAGTGAGATACCTATTGATATTAATTAGACTGAGATGAAATAATGCATGTTTTGTTAATATAAAGGGCATTGTCAGAGAGTTGGTAAAGAAGTATTATTTCACTACTTTTAAAATCATAAAAATACTCGGCCTTCCAAACAATTTTATAGGAGTCTCAATGTGTACTGGAAAATAAAGTGGTTTGGGAATAGTGTCCAGAAATACTCAGTACAGCAATCCTGTCCTGGTGGTCCTGCCTCAGTGTACTCCGGGGTTCTGTTCAGATAGAAGTGTTGCCCAGGGTTGCTGACTGATGCCTGTCAGAATGTCTCTGAGGTGGCATTAATGAATTCATGGTGGAGCAGGGGTTAATCCTCAGCTTTGCAGGTCCAAAGGCTTAAGCTTGTCAGAGTCGCAGAGATACTTAGCTCCAAGTCAACTGAGAGATGCTAATTAAATTAATAATTCTCTGGAGTATAATCCAAAATCCACACTTATATATTTACAATCATGGGATAGTATAACTTTTGGGGACCCAAAGATCCAATCCTTTATCCACCATGTGCCCGTTCATGATATGGGAGCACCTAAACAATCATTTAATGATCAAAGGTTGCTTGATGTATGAAGAAGTGTTGAGTGTGTATCAACCAGATCATGGTAGACCAAAACATCCTTCCTATCCCACCACAGAAATCCCATGGTCAGAATATTCCTGTTGCTCAGATGTACCACCTCTTTCTCTGCATCCCTTCACCCTTTTCTGCCTATAAGGGCAGACTCTGCTGATTCTGTGGTTGAAAGACAAAGGGGTAGGGGTTTAGGTGCAGGTTATAATGTTCAGTTGACCCTATCATGCAGGCTGAGTTAGAAAGTGGGGCTAAAAATCTGGGAGAAAACCTATCCAGTTGTGTATAATTAAATCTTGTTCTTGGCTGGATTTCATCCTGAGTATCTCAGGTACCTGCATGCTTTGTATGATAAATGCTGAATTAATTAATTCAAGCCTTATACTTCTGGGGGAGCCAGAAGCACCTAGCATATTGAGTTTATCTGTACCCTGGGTTGGGGTTAGGGAAGAAACAGGCCTCCACTAGATTACTTGGAAGGAGAAGGTACCCCTTCCTTTGGGGTGATGCAAACCTACATCATGTCTCATGGCTTGGGAAGCAGAGAACAGACTTGACTGCATCCCTGACTCCTTCCAAATGTCAGCTGTCACTTGTCCCTATGTAGGAGAGTGTTTGAAGGGTGAGTAAAGGTGGTAATTTTCAGGAGGGGGAGTGGAGAGATGGTTGGTAGATGGTACTAATAGTAGTACTATAAAAGATTCTCTGAAGATCACTCATAAGAACAAGGGTAATGTCTATGACTGAAACAAAGAAGAAAAGAGATAAAAAGTAAATTTCCTTATATGCATTTGAATGGATGATGTGGGAATCTGGGAATCCAAGTAAAGGTTGACCCCAGTTTATAAATTATAATCAGAATTTTGGGTGAAAACCGCCATAGAGGTAACTTTTCCTAAAGACATCATTTTCAGATGAGAAAAAAGAGTGAATTGTAAGTCAGGCTCATATGATTAATGATAGAATTTAAGTTCAAGCCTAGGTTTTATGACATTCAATTCTGTTCCATATTACACCTTGCCATTAGGTAAATTTTATAAAGTTGCATAGAAAACAAATAACTTCTTGACTTCTTCACTTTCCTGTTGACTTCCACTGTAAGTTGGGGACTACTTTTCCTCCAAAGGAGTTCTGGTGGCTCAGTGCCTAAGGCATTTGACTGCTAACCAGAGGGTTGGAGGCTCAAATCCAATAGCCACTCCACAAAGACAGATGGGCAGTCTACTTCTGTAAAGATTTACTGTCTTGAAAACCCAATGGGGGTTGTGATGAATTGGAATTGACTTGATGGCAGTGGGTTTTTCCTCCAAAGGAGGCCTAGAGGTACCACAGTTAAGCGTTTGACTGCTAACCCAAATGTCAGCCAGTGGAACCCACTAGCCACTTCGTGGGAAGAAGATGTGATAGTCTGCTTCCATAAAGATTTACAGCTTTGGAAATTCTATGAGGCATTAACTCTGCCCCGTAGGGTTGCTTTGAGTCAGAATTGACTTGATGGCAATGAGTTTGGTTTCATGATTTGGTTTTCCTCCAAAACAGGTGATGGTTCCAAAACTCTTCAAATAAAATTAAGATTCTTAGCAAGTGGTAGAAAGAGCATTGTGTTAGTGTTTGCAGTCTACATGCATTTATTTCTTCTATCGAGTCACTTTATAGGTATTTAAAAGTGAACTGATTAAAATGCACTATGGATGTATTAAAATTCCCATCTTATAGAGACTTCTTGCTGACTTCACCCGAGTAGAATGCTTAAGTAATCACAACAGCTTTGCCATTACCTTAGGTATTTAATACAATTCCCCTGGTTGAAAGAGCCACTTGGAAATGTATTTTTCTTCTTCTCAAATACCTCACAATAAACCATGCTTAATTAGAGTTTAATATGAATTTAAAAGTCTTTTAAATGGTGGTTATCTATCAATCTATCTATCAATGTCTGTTGACCTTAATCAGTATCTTATATATGTGTTCATACACACACATACACACACACCTGATCAAACGAGTCATGATCTTCTCAAGTCTCCACTGGGCAGTTCTTTCCGGGGATAATGCATTACTTACAGGGACATTAAGTATTTAGCAGCAACCCACCAAATTACTGCTGCCTGGGGATGTTTAATGAGGTTACACAGGAAGTGTCATGGTGTGACACAAATGCAGAATTTGTTTTCAGGAAAGACAGTAAGTAGGAAGTTACTCTTTCAGCCAGAAAGCGATGTCAAGGGCATTACTCACACAGGACAGATGCAACCCCCAAGGGAACCCAGGGCAAATATAGAAGATTCTGGTCAGAAAAAGAGCAGCAGAAACACACAGCCTGGGTTTGCAGAACAGAATAGAGGGGAGCAAACCTTCCGGAGTAAATCACTAACAAAAGCTCAGTACTTTAAAAATGTGCTTCAAGCAAGAGTGTAAGAAATGAAAGCTTGTTGACAGTGAAGATTAGTCCAGAAGCCAGAAGCAGATGTTTCCAGTTTGGGGGTGAGAGAAGAGGATTCATTCTGGATGCAAGCCACGTGTTTCTCTAGTCATACTGGTGTAGGAATATCCACTTTTCTGGAGAGGAGAAATTCGGTGTCTATATCAGACTCACTGCATATCCTCCATGATTTAGTGTATAATTTAATCTGTGCATAATCGAAGTTTTATATGTATACAAGATGCTTTTTGCAGAAACCACTGGAAAATGTTATTTTTATTCACATAATGTATAACCAAAAGGTAGTTGTCCCAAAATGATGATCACGTTGGAAATAATATCTTAAATGTATTGAGTGTTTACTGTATGCCTAGCATCATTCTAAGCACTTTGTACATATTCTATTTAATTATCACAATTACCCTGCATGGTATATACTATTATTACTCCCATCTTGTAGAAGAGAAATTGAAGAATAGAAGTTAAGTAACTTGCAAAGATTGTAGACCTAGAAAGTGGTGGAGCCAGTTTTAAATCTCAGTGGTCTTGCATCAGGTCCTAACTCTTGACTACTAGAGTAGGCTAACAGAAAGCCACCCACAAGGGATACAAGATCCTTTAATATGGCTAAAGTGGAAAATAATTCATTGAATACATATAATTTCAAAGAGCAGGGAATCCACAAGTATATAATCAGGTTCAGGGACAAGTTCCTCCTACCTTGAAGTTCCCATAAGTATCCCGCAGAGTATCGATCCTATCTGGTCCTTTGAGAAGTTCAGTCCACCCACTCTCTCTTGGAACTTCACATTCTGCTGGCAACTGCAACTCTTTTGGAGACTCTGGTTACCTGTTTGCCTGTTCACTAGGTAAAATGAGCTGGTAATAACCCTAGCATATTCCTGATATGAAACAAAGCTAGAAGTGCTTCCTAGTCATCCCAGGACTCATGATCTCTGAGATCTATTACTGGATCCCACAAGTAAAAAACTATGCACTTCCTCCAGGACAGATTTGTTAGTTCTTTTAAGAGTCCATGGTACTTTCAGCATTCTTTGCCAGCACCACAACTCAAAAGCATCAATTCTTCTTTGGTCTTCTTTATTCATTGTCCAGCTCTTACATGCATATGAGGCGATAGAAAATATCATCCTTGTGGCAGGCGCACCCTAGTCTTCAAGGAGACATCTTTGCTCCTCAGCACTTGAAAGAGGTCTTTTGCAGCTGACTTGCCCAGTGCTATACATCGTCTGATGTCCTGACTGCTGCTTCCATTGATGTCAATTGTAGAATAAAGCAATGTGAAGTCTTTGATAACTTCAATCTTTTCTCCATCTGTCATGATGCTGCTGATAGGTCCAGTTATGAGGATTTTTGTTTTCTTTATATTGAGGTGTAATCCATACTGCAGACTGTATTCTTCAATCCTCATCAGTAAGTGCTTCAAGTCATCCTCACTTTCAGCAAGCAAAGTTGTGTCATCAGTGTATCACAGGTTGTTAATGATTCTTCCTCCAATATTGATGCCAGATTCTTCTTCATATAATCCAGCTTCTCGGATCATTTGCTCAGGATACAGATTGAATAAGTATGTCAAAAGGATTCAACCCTGATGCACTTCCTTCTTGGATTTTAAACTATGAAGTGTCCCTCTCTTCTGTTTGAACAACAGCCTCCTGATCTATGTACAGGCTCCTCATGAGCACAATTAAGTGTTCTGGAATTCCCATTCTTCTCAATGTCATCCACAAACTGTTATGATCCACACAATCGAATGCTTTTGCATAGTCAATAAAACACAAGTAAACATCTTTCTGGTATTCTCTGCTTTGAGACAAGATCCATCTGACATCCACAGTGACATCCTTTGTTCCACGTGTCTTCTGAATACAGCTTGCACGTCTGGAAGCTCTCTGTCAATATACTGCTGCAACCATTTTTTGAATTATCTTCAGTAAGATTTCAGTTGCATGTAATATTAATGATATCATTCAGTAATTTCCACATCCTGTGAGATCACCTTTCTTTGGAATGGGTACAAATATGGATCTCTTCCAGTCAGTTGGCCAGGTAGCTGTCTTCCAAATCTCTTGGCATAACTAAGTGAGTGCCTCCACTGGGGCATCTGCTTGTTGAAACATCTCAGTGGGTATTCCATCAATTCCTGGTGCCTTTTTCTTTGACAATTCTTTCAGCACAGCTCTGACCTCTTCCTCCAATGATTATTAATGGATGTTTGCAGCTGTTTCTCCTCATATCAGCAAATGGAGGTCTTGAAAGGTTTACTTTATCCATATCAGTAAGGTTGGTTCTACTTTGATGAAGCTGATCTTTCCTGGTCATATTTTAAAAGCCTTCTGACCTAAGTGGCTCATCCTCCTACACTGTATCAGTGATTCCAAGCTATTCATATAGTTGCCTCGTATTGTAACAGTGTTTCTCTGCTATTAATAAGGTTTTCCCTGGCCAATTCTTTGAGAAGTGGATGGCCTCCTCTGTTTCCCTAGTCTGTCTCAGTCTGTAAGCAACACCGAAACCTATACACCATGTGCAACCCTGCTGGCATTTGAAACACTGGTGACACAGCCTCAAGCCTCACAGCAACACGCCACCACAGTATGACAAACCAACAGACAAGTTTGTCTCCCTTAGCTGTTAGAAACCTCTCCACCCTCCCCTTTCCTGGATCCCTGCTGCTTGCTCACTCTGTCTTGTACACCCTGGCTTCCTTTCCTTTCCCCTTCTCTTTGCCTGCCTCTTGGGGGTTGGGGCCTGGGTCCCTCCCTTTACTTGGATCCTCTGCCACTTGCATACTCTCTCCTGGATGCCCTGGCTTTCCTTTCCTTTCCCCTCTGCTCCTCCTGCCTCTTGGGGTTGGGGTCTGGGTCCCTGCTCTTACCTGAATCCCTCTGCTGCTTGCTTGCTCACCCTGAATGCCCTGGCTTTTCTTTCCTTTTCCCTCAGAATACATTAAGAGAATGCAGAAGAGTATATATAGGGTGGTATTTTGGGGGTAAGATGTGGAGAACACACATATATTTATTTTTATTTGTACAATGGGCCACTAGAATGTCACATAAAAAACATGCAAATAATTACCAAAATGAGTGGACAGAAGCAGAGATAAATAAACAACAAACAACAAACAAACTCATTGCCATCCAGTTGAATCCAACTCACTGTGACCCTTCCTTGGGTTTCCAAGGTGGTATGTCTACAGAAGTAGATTGCCCAACCTTTCTTCTGAGGAGTGGCTGGTGGGTTTGAACCACTAGCCTTCTGGTTAGCATTCAAATGCCTTAGACACTATGCCACCAGAACTCCATTAATAGCTTTACTGAGATATAATTAACATACAATAAGTAGCATAGGAAGGCCAGAGAAGAGTTGATGGTTTTGAGTTGTGGTGTTGGAGAAGAATGTTAAGAGTACCATGGTCTTGGAAAAGGACTAAAAAATCTGTCCTAGAAGAAGTGCAGCCAGAATGCTCCTTGGAAGTGAGAATGGCCAGACTTCGTCCCACCTACTTTGGTCACGTTGTCAGAAGGAACCATTCCCTGGAGAAGAATGTCATGCTTGATAAAGTGGAGGGTCAACAAAGAAGGGGAAGGCCATCAATGAGATGGATAGACACAGTGGCTGCAATGATGGGCTCAGGTACAGTAAGGATCATGAGGCTGGCACAAGACTGGGCAGTGTTTCATTCTGCTGTGCATAGGGTCTGTATGAGTCAGAGACAACTTGATGGCACCTAACAACAACAACAAGTAGCATATTTTAAAAGGCAAAATTTGACAAGTTTTGACTAGTTATACACCTATGAAACCATCACCATAAGCAAGATAACAATATATCAGCCTAAAACTTTTTCTCCTGTCTCACTATAATCCTTCCATTGAAGTATTACCCATGATCAAACCTTCTCTTTTCTACCTTGACCCTACAGTCTTCAACCATCCACTACTTTCTATCACTATATATCAGTTTGCATTTTCTAGAATTTCATATTGGAATAATATAGTACATTATATGTTAGGATGGGCTTCTTTCTCTCTGCATGATTATTTTAAGATCCATCTCTATTGTTGCATGGATTGATAGTTCATTCTTTTTTTGTTAAAGAATAATATTCTACTTTATACATATACCCCAGTTTGCTTATCCATCCATTCATTGGTTTATAAACATTTCACTCACTGCCTCAGTTTTTGCTTATTGCAAAAAAAAAAAAAAAAAAAAAAAAAAAAAGCTGCTGTGAACAGCAGCCCTTTGTATGGAAAACAGGCCTTTATTCCAATTGGGAAAATATTACAGTGTAGGATCATTGTATCATATGGTGAGTGTATATTTAACTTTTTTTAAAATTATTATTATTTACTGTGTCCTTACCTCCCTAGACTCCTGTCCCCTGAGGTGTCTCCCTGTGCAAACACTGCCCTTCTGTCCTCCCACAACACAGAAAACACAGGAGTGTATCTACCTAATGTAAATTTTCATCCCATATGCCTATTGGCTGGAAGACACAGGAATGAGTTCAGTTCTAGACCTAAAGTGTAGCTACGGGCCATAGTCTCATAGTCTAATCAGTCATAGTCTAACCAGGGTCTATCAGACCAGCAAACTTGGTCTTTTTTATTTTTTTATGATTTTGAGTTTTGTTACACATTGGTCTTCCAGTCTATGCTGCATCTCCTTCACTGATCCTCCTCTGAGTGGTTGACAGTGATAGTTGGGCACCATCTAGTTCTTCTGGTCTCATGGTCATACAGGCTGAGGATCACACGACCTCCCAGTCCCTTAGACTAATTGTTTCCATGAGTCTTTGATTTTCTTCATTCTTCTTTGCTCTTGATGAGGAAAGACCCATCATTGCATCTAGATGGCCATTTGAAAGCTTTTAAGACCCCACTTGCTACTCACCAAAGTAGCATGTAGAACAATGTTTTTGTGTAATAAGTGATGCCAAATGAGTTTGATATACCCTGTGACCACAGTCCTGAGCCTGCAGGTCCGACTACTCACTCTCTCCAGGTAGCTGACTGTGGCCAAGAAGCCATCACAACCTTGCCTTTTGTCAGCTCTACTATACACCCAGACATTCTTATGGAACATACAAATACACATGCAGAAACCTTGTCTATTAACCATGTGCATGGTCATGGGCACACTCCCCCCAACTAGACATACCTGATCATTGAGCCTGTCCACATATCTATCCACCCATAGATCAGTGCTTTCCATCACTGACAATGCAGTACTGTAAGATGAAAAAGGGTTCATCTTCGTTGTCTGTATCTACCATGTACCTCTCTATGTTTTCCTCTTCCTCAATGCCACCATGATGATCACTCACTTTTGGCATATTGCTGTGAGGCTGGAGGCTATGCCACTAGTATTTCAAATGCCAGCAGGGTCACCCATAGTGGACAGGTTTGAGTGGAACTTCCAGAACTAAGAAAGAGTCAGAAGAAGGAAGGGGTCATCCACTTCTCAAAGAATTGGCCAGTGAAAACCTTATGAATAGCAGTGAAAAACTGTGTGATAAATTACTGGAAAACTTTATGAATAGCTCTGAAATATTGTCTGATATAGTGCCAGAAGATGAGCCCCTCAGGTTGGAAGGCACTAAAAATACAACAGGGGAAGAGTTGCCTCCTCAAAGTAGAGTTGACTTTAATGATGTGGCTGGAGTAAAGCTTTCTGGACCTCCATATGCTGATGTGGCATGACTCAAAATGAGAAGATACAGCTGCAAATGTCCATTAACAATAGGAACATGGAATGTATGAAGTATCAATCTAGGAAAATTGGAAGTTGTCAAAATGAAATGAAACGCATAAAGATCGATATCCTAGGCATTAGTGACCTGAATTGGACTGTTTTAGGCCATTTTGAATCAGCTAAGCATGTGATCTACTATGCCAGGAATGACAAATTAAAGAGGAATGGCATGGCATTCATCATCACAAAAAATGTTTCCAGATCTATCCTGAAGTGCAATGCTGACAGAGATAGAAAAATATCTATACATCCACAAGGAAGACCAGTTAGTAATACTATTATTCAAATTTACACATCAATCAGCAAAGCCAAAGATGAGAAAATAGAAGATTTTTACCAACTTCTGCAGTCTGAAAGTCACCAAGCATGCAATCAAGATGTATAGATTACTACTGGTGATTGGAATGTGAAAGTTGGAAATAAAGAAGAATCACTGGTAGTGGAAAATATGCCCTTAATGATAGAAATGATGCCAGAGATCACATGATATAATTTTGCAAGACCAACAACTTATTCATTGCAAATTTTTTTTTTTTTTAACATAATGGCAGTGTGGTGGTTACGTTTGTGTGTCAACTTGGCCTGGTTGAGTGCCTTGACAGCTGGATGCAGTATTCCTCATGATGAGACTGGTAATCAGCTCCATGGTGGAATCTACTGTGAGCAGCTGAGTGGCTGCCTTAGGGATGTGATTTGCTTCCTATATATATGGAGAAGCCTTAGGGAATGGTCACTAGCTTTTGGCATGCTTGAATCCTGCATGTAGCAGTGTCATTGTTCAGCAGCCTGCCATGCTTTGCCGACCTTGGGACTTTAAATGGACTTGAATTAGTGGCCTGCTGTGTGGTTTGGTAACATCAAAACTGTGACATTTTATTTGTCACCTTGGGCTTGTTAGCCTTAGCAGCCAGTACCTGCTTGAGTGAAGAGATGCCTCTCGCTTCACTGGGCTAGGAGCAAGAGGCAGAGCTGAAGCCCAAAGTTGTGAGAGCTTCACACAGTCCCTAGAGTCTGGTACTTTGAACTCAGACTTCTAGCTCACTGAACTGTAAGAGAATAAACTCCTCTTTGTTTAAGCTATCCCATTTGTGGTATTATCTTGTCAGAGTGGCACTAGTAACCAAAACAGGCAGCTCTATGCATGGACCTCACCAGATGAAATACACAGGAATCACATCAACTACATCTGTGGAAAGAAGTGATGGAGAAACTCAAAACAAGGCCAGGAGCCGACTGTGGAACAGACCATCAATTCCTCAGATGCAAGTTGAAGACAATTACAAAAAGTCCATGAGATCAAAATATGACCTTGATTATTGTTGTTGTTGTTGTTAAGTGCTGTCGAGTCGTTTCTGACTCATAGCGACCCCATGCACAGCAGAAC
>NW_006921994.1:2871988-2874300 GCF_000298275.1 Orycteropus afer afer | reverse complement strand
CAAGAAATCTGATGACATATTGCATTGGGCAAATCTGCTGCAAAAGACCTCTTTAAAGTGCTGAAGAGCAAAAATATAGCCTAAATATATCCTAAGGTGAGTCTGACAAAAACCATGGTATTTTCAATAGCTTCATATGCATCTGAAAGCTGGACAATGAATAAGGAAGACTGAAGAAGCATTGATGCTTTTGAGCTGTGGTATTGGTGAAGAGTATTGAAAGTATCATGGACTGTCAGAAGAACTAACAAATCTGTCCTGGAAGAAGTGCTACAAGAATGCTCCTTGGAGGTGAGAATGGCCAGACTTCATCTCTTCTACTTTGGTCATGTTGTTAGAAGGGACTATTCCCTGGAGAAGGATATCATACTTGGTGAAGTGCAGGGTCAGCAGAAAAGGGGAAGGCTTTCAACAAGATGGATTGACACAGTGGCTGCAACAATGAGCTCAGGTATAGCAAGCATTGTGAGGCTGGCACAAGACTGGGCAGTGTTTTGTTCTTTTTGTATAGGGTCACTATGAGTCAAAGTTGGCTTGACAGCACCTAACAAGAACAGCAACAACAATAAGTGTTTAGTTTTATTTCATTTTAGTTGTAATGTACTTTTTCCTAATAACAAATGATGTTGATAATTTTTCACGTGTTTTTTTGACTACTTCTTTTTTGGTGAAGTGTATATTTAATTCTTTTCCATTTTTAAATTGGGCTTTTTGGTTTTTATTGAGTTTTAAAGGTTTTTTTTTATTATTATTATTCTGGATACAAGTCCTTTATCAAATATATGATTTTCAAATATTGTCTCCTGGCCTTTATGCTATTTTTGCCATATAATATAAACCCTACATCTAATCATTATTTTTCTTTAAACAAGCAATTGTATTTAAAGTGATATAAATAATAAAAAATCATTATCAATTAGACATGTAGTTTCCAGTGTTTTTCCCTGCTTCATACAGATCGATATTTCCATCTGATCTCATTTTCCTTTTTCCTGAAGATGTTGTTGTTGTTGTTATGTGCCGTCGAGTCGGCCCCGACTCATAGCGACCCCTCCTTGGGTTTCCGAGGCAGTATCACTACGGAAGTAGGATTGCCCAACCTTCCTTCCGAGGAGTGGCTGGTGGGTTTGAACCGCCAGCCGTCTGGTTAGCAGGCAAGTGTCTTAGCCACTATGCTACCAGAGCTCCCTGTTAATAATTCTTACAGCATATTTTTACGTTAGATAAATTATGAGATTAATCTGACTGAAAAAAAGTATTTATTACACTTTAGCTTTTGAAAAATACTTTAGTTGGGTATAAAATTCTAGGTTAAGTTTTGTTTGTTTAACAGTAGGTTAATGATGTTGTTCCATTTTCTTTTTGCTTCCATTGTTTCAGATGAGAAATCACCTCTCATCATTAGTTGCTGTGCATGGTTTGTTTGTTTGTTTGTTTGTTTGTTTTGTTCTGGAAGAGTCCTTTTAAGATTTTTCCTTTATGTTGGTATTGTGCAGTTTGATTATGATGTGACTCTTAACAGTTTTTTGTTTTTTGTTTCTTATGCTTGGAGCTTGTTGAGGTTCTAAGTTCTATCTGTTTATAATTTTCATCAAATTTGAAAAATTTAACCATTATTTTTTCAAGAATTTTTTTTCTGAATTTCTCCCCCTGCTCACCTTCAGAAACCCTAGTTACATGTGTATTAGTCTGCTTGCCATTGTTCTGTAGCTCACTGATGCTCTTTCATTTACTTAATTTTTCTGTTTCATTTTATATGGTTTTTACTATCATGTCTTCCTGTCCACTAATGTTTTCTTTTGCAAAGTATAATTTCATATAAACTCCACCCAATGTATTGTAATTATTAAACATTTTAATTTCCATCTCTAAAAGTTCAATTGGGTCTTTTTTTACATCTTCCTTGTCTCTACTTCATTTTTTAAAAACATATGATAGTACATTGTTAAAATAACTCTTTCAACGTCCTTGACTGGTAGTTTTAAAATCTATTAGTTTCAACTGAGTTTTTTCCTACTGATTGTATTTTCCTACTTTTTTGCATGCCTGATAACTGATTGGAATCCAGAGCTTGTGGATTTTACCTTTTTCTGGTGCTTGATATCTTTATGGGAGCTCTGGTGGTATAATGCCTAAGGCAGTTGACTGTTAACCAGAAGGCTGACAGCTCAAACCCACCAACCACTCCTTGGAAGGAAGGTTGGGCAATCGACTTCAGTAGGAATACTTCCTTGGAAATCCAAGGAGGGGTCACTATGAATTGGGAATGACTTGATGCCAGTGAGGCTCTTTCTTTCTTTCTTTTATATATA
>NW_006921994.1:2856320-2871888 GCF_000298275.1 Orycteropus afer afer | reverse complement strand
TATATTCCTATGAATATTCTTGAGCTGCTGGGAAATAGTTTTTTTACTTGGAAATAGTTTTATTCCTCTGTGGCTAATTTTTCCCAACTATTGAGGCAAGACTTTTCTACATACACTAATGTGCCATGAATTAGTTTAGAATTAGAGGTTCTGCAGGCTGGTTAATAGGAACAGGCCATGTTTATGTACTGGCATTGTTACTAGAGGTACCCTTTAGGTAGTACTTTCCCTGCCTTGCATGGCAATTTCACACTCATTTTGATCAGTAATATGTTGAATACTTCAAGAAATGCCCTCTGCAAATATTCAGGGTTCTCCCTTTATACAGGTCTCTTCTTCACATACCGGGTACACACTCAAGCCCCATTTGTTATCCACGTTGTTCACAGCTACATTTTGTCAGCTTAGGGTGTGTGCCAGACCTTAAGTTGCCCCAACTAAATCAGTAAGTTTGGGCAACCATAGGGCTCATTCATTCTATTTGTTTTCCATATTCCGGGGATCATTGTCCTCTGACACCTGATACCTGTGCACCGAAAATAATTGCTTTATATATATTGTACAGTTTTTAGTTGTTTGAAAGAAAGAGTAAATCTATACTCTGTTTCTCTATCTTTTCCATACACAAAATTCCTCTATTATGCAGTCTTACCTATTAAAGCATTACATTTAAAACATTAATAATAAATGGAAATAAATGAACATAATTGTACATCAGGTTAATGTCATATCCACATAGAAAATAATTATTCTAAGTGACTTTGGATCACCAAATTTTGTCTTTATATTCTTATTGGTATATAATTTAAGGTATACTATAGATACAACACATTCTTGTATTAGAAGTATAATTGTTAGGGTAATAGCAATAATATAATTTTAAGCTAATTATGTCTAATACAGAAAAAAATAAATAAAAAAAAAACACTGTCACTGAGTTGATTCTGACTCATAGCAACCCTATATGATAGTATATAACAGCCCCATAGAGTTTCCAAGGCCATAAACATTTATGGAAGCAGACTGCATTATCTTTTTCCTACAGAGCAGCTGGTGAGTTCAAACCACTGACATTTGGGTTACCAGCTCAATGCCTTAACCATTTACCATAGTGCAATACTGTATTTTTTTTAAAAAATATGTTAATGTATTTAGGAATCAAAATTTTCACCATAAGATAAAATAGATATAAGTATAAATTTAAAGAAATAGCTCTCTTGTAATATTAACTTAAAATGGGAATATTAATATAAACTAACAGTTTGTTTCCTTTTGTAAAATATTTGTTGTCCATATTGTACTTTTAAATGATCTAGAAACAATGATAACCCAATGGTAATTAATATATTGTGTAACCAGATGGTGAACTCTAACTTTTATTTCCCGTTAAAATAACTAGGGTTCCTTAGACCAACGGCTGATTCCACCAGGATTGAGCAGGTAAAAGATAAAACAAACCTTGGGCATCTTATTGTGGCCAAAAGCAAGAGGCTTTCCAATAGTAATAGGCCATGCAAAAAAGAGATTTGGAGCCTCCCACTGGTCAAAGCTGGAACAGTTTGAGCATTGTTAAGAAAAATGAATGCAATCAAAGTAAATAACTATACACAAAATTTCTATATATGTTCAAAATGAAAAGTGAGAAACAGAGAAAGCAAAAAGAAAACACACACACCCACACACACCACTTAATTGTATACCAATGAGAAGTAAATGGGACACCAACTCTTTCCTCTGAAAATTAATCCTTAAAAGAAAGAATTAAGTATCTATCATACCTTTATGTATAAACTGGATTCCTAATAAATAGTAGAGAGTAAGGGTGTCTTTACTGAATATGTCCCAATAATCAATGCAAAAGGAATAATATAATTAGAAAATTACCATTATGTTATCCTAATGAAGTAATTGATTTAGACAATGAACTTCAATTGAGAACTTAGAAATGCAAGGATCTTAAACTCGATGATAAGTGTCATCATTACAAAAAGTAAAGCAAGAAGACATTTTGTGCTTTCTGATATAAAGCAAAAGGAAAGACACAGCATCACTTATGAAGAATTCTTAAAAAAATAAAATTGAACCACAAGTGAATCAAGCCTCTGTAGGTAACGTGTGTACATAGGAAATATGAGGTATGGATGAATGAGTTCAGTAACACAACCGGGGGCATATATACCCCCCAAAAAAAGACAAGTGATCTGATTTCTGCAATATCTGCATTAAATGAGGCTTGACACATAAAAATAACATGTAATGTGCAGAGTTGTTATGGATCTTCATTTGAACACACCAGCAGTAAAAGATGTTTAAGAAACAATCATGAAAATTTTACCATGGACTTATATTAGATATTACCAAGTAATATTGTGAATGTTGTTAAGGATGATTAAAGTGTTGTGTTGATATAAAAAAAAATCATACTTTTGGAGATACCTACTGAATTATGTCAAGGTGAAGTCACATGACAACTTACTAAGATTTGATTTGAAATAATTTAGCAAAAAAAATGCAGAGCTATTCCTGGTACCAGTTGTACCCAAACCAGCAGCTCCAGTAGAGAAATTGCTACAAAAGGGACTGATTTTGTCTGTTTCTCATCCTATACCAAGTGAAACTACATAGCAAATACATAAATTAGAACTCAGAGACTGTTTATCAAAGGCAAACTGTAACGGTACTGAATAAAACCAAATCAAGTTTTTACCAGATTATTCTAAAGTAACTGCCATATGTTAGCATTCCATTTGCCAAATGGAAAATAAAACTGTAACTATTCTGGTTACCTAGTACCACTCTGATAAGAAATATACCACAAATGGGATGGCCTTAACAAACAGGAGTTTTTTGTCTTACAGTCCAAGTTCAAAGTGTCAGGCTCTTGGGACTGGGTGAAAGCCCCTCAACCTTGGGGTCCAGGTCTGCCTTCTGCTCCCAGCCCACTGGAGCTAGAAGCTTTCTTCACTCAGACAGCTGCTGGCTGCTGAGGCCCACAAACCTAAGGTTGACAAGTAAAAAGGCACAGTCCTGATGTTACCAAACCACAGGCCATTATTTTAAGTCCATCATATGTCCCAAGGTCAGCAGAGCATGGCAGGCTCCTTGCTGAACAGCAACACAACTACATTCAGGGTCCAAGTGTGCCATAAGCTAGAGACCATCCCCAAGGCGTCTCCTTATATACAGGAAGCAGACCACATCCCAAAGTCAGCTACTCAGCTGCTTGTGGTGAATCCCACCATGGAGTTGATTGCCAGTCTCATCATGGGAAATAACTACTACCCATGCCCAGCCACTCAACCAGGACCAGTGAAGTTGACATACAGATTTGACTACCACAATGACAAAAAGGTAAGCAATGTTAAACCCAAGAATTTGATTTCTCTTTTTATGCTGTATTAATTATTTATGGATAATTATGATCATTATCTCTTTTATTAAGACAACAATGGAGAAGGAAAGTGGTAGCATACCTCCTCACTTTAAAAAAAAAAAATTATTTGGAGGTGTCTTATTCAAAGCTCTCTAGACAAACAGAACCAATAAGGATTTATATATTATTATTATTATATTGTATATAATTTTATTATTTACTTAATTTTTCTGTTTCATTTAATATGGTTTTTACTGTTATGTATTCCTGTCCAGTAATGTTTTCTTCTGCAAAGTATAATTTGATATTATTATAAAATTATATATAAACCAAAAAACTAAACTCACTGCTGTCAAGTCAGATCCGACTTATAGTGACCCCTCCTTGGGTTTCTGAGGCAGTATCATTATGGAAGTAGATTGTCCAATCTTCCTTCCAAGGAGTGGCTGGCGAGTTTGAACTACAACATTCTGGTTAGCAGTAAAGTGCCTTAGGCACTATACCACCAGAGCTCCGAGAATTATATATACATATTACATATTATATTGCATATTATATAATATATGATGTAATATGTATGTGTTGTTGTTAGGTGCCATTGAGTTGGCTCTGACTCAACTAAACACTATGGTCCTGCACCATCCTCACAGTCCTTGCTATACTTGAGTCCATCATTGCAGCCACTGTGTTAATCCATCTCATTGAGGGTTTTCTCCTTTTTAATTGATCCTCCACTTTACCAAGCATGATATCCCTCTCCAAGGATACTGAAGTATTCTATGTACAAAAGTGGAATGATGCAAAAAGCAGCAAAAGAAGATGGAGTTACTGTACCAAAAAGAATTAGTCAATGTTCATCCATTTCAGGAGGCAGTATAAGATCAAGATCTGCTAAAGAAAGAAGCACAAGCTACGCCAGAGGCACGGTTGAAAAAAAAGTCTCTGAGAATTAATGGAATACCAATTAAGATGCTTCAACAAATAGATGCAATGCTTAAAGAGCTTACTTATCTATGCTAAGTAATTTGGAAGATAGCCAATTGGCCAGCCAACAGTAAAAGGTCCATATTTATGCCCATTCCAAAGAAAGCCAGTCAAAAAGAATGTGGAAATTAATTAAAATATTATTAATATTAATAAAATTAAGAAAACAAAAATCTTCACAACTGGACCAATAAGCATCATCATGATAAATGGAGAAAAGACTGAGATTGTCAGGGATTTCATTTTACTTGGATCCACAATCAACACCTATGGAAGCAGCAGTCAAGAAATCAGAGGCCATAATACACTGGCAAATCTGCTGCAAGGTATTTCTTTAAAGTGTTAAGAAGCAAAGATATCATTTTGAAGACTAAGGTGAGCCTAACACAAGCCATGGAAACCAAAGGAGGGAAGTTGGAACCGACTTGACAGTCATGAGTTTTTTGTTTGTTTGTTTGTTTTTAATATGCTTGTGAAAACAGGACGATGAATAAGGAAGACCAAAGAAGAGTGAATGCCTTTGAATTTTGGTGTTGGTGGAGAATACTGAAAACACCATGGGCTGCCAGAAGAATGAACAAATCTGTCTTGGAAGAAGTACAGCCAGAATGCTCCTTACAAGACAGAATAGCCAGACTTTGTCTCACCTACTTTGGTCGTGTTGTCAGAAGACATCAGTCCCTGGAAAAGGATATCATGCTTGGTAAAGTAAAGGGTCAGCAAACAAGGGGAAGATCCTTAAGGGGAAGATGGATTGACACAGTGGCTGCGACAATGGGCTCAGGCAGAGCAATGGTTATGAGGGTAGCACAGGATGGAGTAGTGTCCTGTTCCATTGTATGTAGGGTTGCTGTGAGTTAGAACTGACTCATAGCACCTAACAGCAACATTATCAATATCACATGCTAGCAAAACTTTGCTGCTGATAATTCAAAAGCAGCTGCAGCCATCCAGTAACAGAGAACTGGTAGAAGTTTAAGCTGGATTGAGAAAGGATGTAGAATGAAGGATATCATTACAGATGTCAGATTCATCTTGACCAAAAGCAGGGAATAACGGAAAGATGCTTACCTGTGTTTTATTGACCATGTGAAGACATTTGACTATGTGGATAATAACAAATTATAGATTTCAAAGAATGGGAATTCCAAAACACTTAATTATGCCCATGCAGAACTTAGACATGGATCAAGAGGCAGTCGGTGGAACAGAACAAGGGGATACTGTGTGATTTAAAAGTGGAAAAGGTATGTGGCATAACTGTATGCTTTCACCTTATTTACTCAATCTATTTGCTGAACAAAAATCCAAAAAGCTGGACTATATGAGAAGAATGCAGCATCAGGATCAGAGGAAGGCTCATTAACAATTTGAAATATGCAGGCAACACATTTTGGAGAATTTACTGATGAAGATCGGCCTACAGTATGTATTAACGCTGAACGTAAAATGAAAATCATTACAACATCATGATAAATGGTGAAGAAATTGAAGTTGTGAATGATTTCTTTTTCTTGGATGAACAATCAATGCCCATGAAACAGCAATCGAGAAATCAAATGATTTATGTTGTTGTTGTTAGGTGCTATCGAGTGGGTTCTGAATCATACCATGCAGAATTCCTTTGGTCTATTTGAATGACTTCTTGGTGGGCCAATCTGCTACAAAAGATCTCTTTAAACTTAATGGGTAAAGTGCACTTCACTAAGCTATGGTATTTTCAATCACCTCAAATATATGTGAAAATGGGACAATGAAAAAGGAAGATGAAGAAAAAAATGATCATTCAAATCATGGTGTTGGTGAAAAATATCGAATATACTATGGACTTCCAGAAGAACAAATACATCTGTCTTGGAGGAAGTATTGGCGAGGGAAAACCTTATGAATAGCAAAGTATTGCCTGGAGGAATTATAGACAGAGAAGTCTCTTAGAAGTGAAGAGGGTGGAACTCTACTTGCTTACTTTGGACACGTCGTTCAGAGGAACCAACTGCTGGTGAAAGTCTCCACGCTTGGTGAAGTAAAGAAAGGATCGGCGAAAAGGACAGAGAAGCTCAGTGAGATAGACACAGTGGCCACAACAATGGACTCAGACTAGCAGCAATTGTGAAGATGGCACAGGCGTGGGCAGCGTTTCCTTCTGTTATAGTAAGATCAGTATGTGTCAGCCCTGTCTCCATAGCACCTAACAGCAACATTAGATTACATTATGGAACAGCAACCAGTCTAGTGTTTGGCCAAATAGCCTAGCCAAGTTAACAGATAAAATTAATCATCACATGGTGTCCTGGGCAGCTCTCTACTTCTGCCACGGGTTTAGGAATTTTTGCCCCAACAAGGAATGGTTTAAGATGGTGGTCCCAGGCAAAAAATATGATTTATGTGTGCATGAGGCCCAAGTTAGATAAAAATGAGAGGATAAAGAGTGTAAATGTTCTTTGAACACAGTTTAATCATATTTTGAGGAATTGTACTAGCAAAGTTTTATATGAAATAAAAGTCAGACATAGAAAATTACTAATAAGAAACATTTTTTATGGGGCTACGACTAGTGAAACAGCAAACACAGAACTTTTTTGAGAAGCTTCCTGGAGGCAAGGCGATATATCAAGTGTTTAGAAAACAAGCAGTTTTGGATGTCAACTGCTTACTATCTCTGTTATTAGTTTGGGCAAATTAACTCTTCTGGGCCTCAGTTTTCAAATTTATAATACAGAGCCTTCAGTTGCACCTACAACATATGGTTGTTGAGAGAATTAAATGAGTTGATTCATATAAGTACTTAAAATAATGAGTGGCTCCTACTAAGCTTTTGAAAATATTAGCTAGAATTATTCCTTTGCATTAAGGTCTTGCATAAGCGTAATAACTTGCAGATGTATCTGGGAGAAGTAGTACATTACACATTCAAAACCTGAGGGATAGAAAGTTAAACAAGCAAAACAACTGGGGCCTTAAGTTGGGAGGAGGAGAGTCATTTGGAGAAGAAACCAGTGATAAGAGAGTAGCTGAAGGGCTAAGGAGGAAAGAGGGGAAATGGGGATGGTGCAGACACAGGTCGCTTTAGTTAAAGACAACATGCTGTCTTTGAAATTTTGCTGATGGTGGTTGTTTTTTGCCAGTGAGTTGTTTCCAACTCAGTGTGATGCCACGTGTGCAGAGCAGATCTGGGTTCCATAGGGTTTTCAAGGCAGATCATCAGACCTGTCTTCCAAGATCTGGTGGGTTCAAACTGCTAAGCTTTTGGCTCGTACTCAAGGGCTTAACTGTTTGTACCACCCTGTTTCCAGTTTTATTCAGTGCAACATTAGTGATAATAGTTCCTGGTTATAGCCAGATTATTGCTCAGATGATTTGAATAAAGAAGTCTTCCTTCTGTCTCACCATTCGGTAGGCCTTAGAGTTCTTCATGTTTAAAACTTATTCTCTTGCGTGACACTCTTTTCCAGAGGAAAAAGTCAAGTCACCTTTAAGGCAGCATTTGTGATTTATTTTACTGTTTCTTGTCCTTCCCTTTTGTTTGTTCCCTGGAAGATAGATGAACCCAAGATTTTATTCTTCAGTGGTTTCATGTTAAACAATTGGAATCATGGAATTTCCTCAAGAAATGACCCTGATGCACCATAAATATCATTGATCTTGATAACGATCTTAATAAAGAGCTTCAATAGTTCTGAACATGATATTATTGAACAGTAATAAGAGCACATTGCCTTGGGGGGGCATGGAGCTATGTTAGTCTAGATAAGAATGGATAGCAGATCACTTAGGTGATCTACAGTCCCTGATGACTTGCCATTAAAGAACTCCAAGGATTGGTGGAAATAATCAAAATCTAAAAGATGTTATTTTTTAGAATTCCTAATTAGGTATCAGTCTGTCCTGGAAGAAGTACAGCCAGAATGCTCTTTGGAAGCAAGAATGGCCAGACTTTGTCCCACCTACTTTGGTCATGTTGTCAGAAGGGACCATTCACTGAAGAAGGATGTCATGCTTGGTAAAGTGGAGGGTCAGCAAAAAAGGGGAAGACCCTCAATGAGATGGATGGACACAGTGGCTGCCATGATGGGCTCAGGTATAGCCAGGATTGTGAGGCTGGCACAGGACCAGGCATCATTCTGTTGTGTATAGAGTCGCTATGAGTTGGAGCTGAGTAGATGGCACCTAACAACAACAACAACAACAACAATAAAGAGATACAAAAATCAATAGATAGACACAAAAATATGGATTAATAATTTCTAGGCTAAAAAGACTGCATAAAAAATCATCCAAAGATCAATTTGAAAACATCTACAAAAGGCCAGGTTACTGGCTTTATTCCAAACAGGTCTAGATTGATCTAATATCCTTCTATGACAGAATGGCAGAGCTGCTGGATGGGGTAGAAATAATGGATATAATCTATCTTGACTTCAGCAAAGTTTTGATCCTGGCCCATATGACATGCTCATTAATAATGTAGTCAAGCTATTCCCCATCAGTGTTCTGACTGTGTTCATAACCGAGCTCCTCTGGGCGGTGGTTAATAGCATGTTCTTGAGGTAAGACATTGAGTCCTGAGGGTGTCCTACATGTGACCAAGTTGTCACGTTCACACCCAATGACATCTTATTCTTCCAGCTGCAGTGCAAATGTCACTAAGTACCTTGCTCTGAATTATCTCCTGTGTACTTCTGCAGCTTTGTTCAGACCTCTTTCAAGGAATTTAGCACGTTTTACCTTAAATCAGGGTTATGAATAGTTTTCTTTCTCTCACTATAATGGGAGCTCCTAGAAATCATATGATTTTTCTACATGTTTTGGTGTCCCCAGCACTAAACATAATATGTGTTCAACAAATGATTGACTATTGTGGAAGTGAAGTGTGAGGCCAAGGCAAGAATAAGTGCTAAGTACTCAAGCACAGTTAAAAACTTTGGCAACTCACCTGTGACTTTCTCTCTTCCTCAGGTATTTAATCAAGAATTTGGATAGCTAAGGGTTAGGACAGGGCCAAGGTTGGGTTGAGGGTTTGAATACCACTGAAGGTTTCAGTCTTGAATTTGATTGCTTTCCATGAAGCTTTGGAAGAGCTTTCTCTACCATCCAAAAGGAAAACACACTAACAGAGTATGTGGCTGCCCCCCAAGAACCAGAAACAGCTGGAGGTAGAAAGGGGACTATACAAGTATGTCCACGAGTTGTCAGAAACCCAAGGTATGTGTTCTAACAAAAGCAGAGTCAAGTCTAGATGAAGCAGCAACAGCCAATTCTCCAAGGCTGCAGTGTGTGCTGTGCATATTTCCCCAGACCATGGATAAATTAGCACATTCCTGTCTCAGGACTTCGAGACCCATACACCCTTGACTATATCACTTATTTAAAATCTGTCATCTGAAGGGTGATTTATGTGTCCATTTTAGTTGCCAGTTCTGTATTAGTGATGAAATCTGTGGATACGGTTTAAGAAGGCTTCAAAATGTTTTAGGTGTTGTGGAAGCAAATTAACAAGAAACGAGAGATGAAAATGTAACATTACATCAAATTATATCAAATATAGGAATCATCACATAATGGTTAAGAACATGGACTTTGGAACCTACATGTCTGGGCTTGAATCCTTATACTGTCTTATATGTGTGCCTTTGTGCCTTTAGGTAATACACTTATCTCTCTGTACCCCAGTTTCCTCATCCACATTCCAATTTCAATGGCATGTCTTTTCTCTGTCTTCTCTATGCAAATACAGACTGAGTCTGATTCACTCAATAAATGTTGAATGAATGAATGAATGGGTGGATAGATACATGTTAAAATGTATCTATGTTAGCACATTCCTGTCTCAGGACTTAGAGACCCATACACCCTTGACTATATCACTTGTTTAAAATTGTATCATCTGAAGGATGATTTTGAGAGCCTTTCTACTGCATTAGGAAATAATCAGGATTTAGTCATTAATAGAATATCTTAACATCATTTATATCATCTCAATTATGTTTTTTTCAAAGAACAAATTTGTTCTAGAACATGTAGCACACAATTTAGAAACATTCAGAACACAGTTTGTCCCTAAATTTGAGACTGCTTTTGTAATGTGCAATCAATGTAGGTGCTCTGTGTGGCAGAGACCAACACATTCCCATGGGATATCTGGTCAAGGCTTTTCTTTCAATATATAATTAAAACAGTTTTCACTGAGTAACCTATCCTAGTTATGTGTATCTTTAAGCCTCTTTTTCTTTCTTTCTTGTAGGCAAGAAATACTACTTTAAGCAATGTGAGCTGAGAAGCACTTTTAGAGATTTGAAATTAATAACCTTGAGGTCAATCAAAGAATCTTTGCTGTTCTTGGGATTCCTGTGGGGACTTGGACTTTCCAAATCCCACTTCCTTCTCCTGGTGGAAAGTCCACGTCTGTGTAATAACTGCCTGTTAGCAATAGCAAGTGGCTTCCTTTAAAAAAAGAGCTCTGGTGGCCTAGTGCCTCAGGCATTTGACTGCTAACCAGAAGGCTGGTGGTTCAAACCCACCAGCCACTCCTCAGACGGAAGATTGGGCAATCTACTTCCATAGAGATACCACCTTGGAAACCCAAAGAGGGGTCGCTGTGAGTTGAAATTGACTAGACGGCAGTGAGTTTTTGTTTGTTTGTTTGTTTGTTTTTTCCTTTAAAAAACATTAGGGCCTTTATTGCCAGGAATGGGAATATACTCTCAGAATGCCCAGCATCCTGCATTCAACTTTGATGTCAGGAAGCTTCAAAGAGCCTGATTAGAGGTGACTCTGCTTTGCTTTGGTTTCCCCTTTCCCAGCCACATTTTTATTTAGATATGCTTCGTTTCTATAGGAGACCTGGTGGCCTAGTAGTTAAGTGATCAGCTGCTATCAAAAGGTTTGCAGTCTGAGCCCCCCAGCTGCTCTCCTGGAGAAAACTGTGGCAGTCTGCATCCACTTCCATAAATATTGCAGACTTGGAAACCCCGTGGGGCAGTTCTACTCTGTCCTGTTGTGTCCCTATGGGTCATAATTGGCTCAATGGCAATGGAGTTTCTTTGCCATTGTTTCTCATGGGACTGGAAACATAAATGAGTGAGTACAGTTCCAGAAAGGCTATGTCTCCAGTAATTCTAGAGTAAACCAGCTGCAGAAAGTACTAGAAGTGCCAGAGCAAAGTAAATCCTCAGGATTTCTCCAGCAAACACTTTAAGAATCAGGAAAGGATAGATTGGAATCAGCGTTTGGAAACATAAGGTTTTGTTCATTTGCTTGTTTGTTTTTCCTTAATCTAATCTAAACTTCTTATTCAGCATTCTCTTAGGTATCAAAGAGGAGCCCAGGTATCTCTGAGGGAGTGACTACGGTTGGGGTGAACACTGCATTAGCTGAAGATTAATAAAAGCGAAAGTGACAGGGAGCAGTTGGGGGCTTTGAGTTACAAGTACTGGTCACAAAGTGAATGGTGATGGTCTGGCCCTAAGCAGAGGTGACAGCAGGGAGCAAGGTTGGGAAGTGGTAGATTTGGGCTACATCAGTGAACCAGTGTCAACAAGGTCAGAGACCAGAGGAAATGAGAGGGTTCTGGGACACGGTTCAAGGGCTAGAGGACTAGATAGGCCCTTCTCCTATAGAGGGCTATGCCCAAAGTTTCTAAGAAGGTAACTTTGTGCCCTGCCCACCTACCTCTGTGCTGACCACAACAGGGGTTCTTAACATTACTAACCAAATGTATATCTAACGGTGAGAACTGCACACATAAACATTGAGAAAGACTAATATTTTCCAGATATGTTAGCAGGAAGAGGTGTACATATTAAATGCCGGTGCATCTAGTCTTCCAACTATAACTTCATACAGTAATGAAAAGAGTGGGTGTAAAATTGACCCTGCCATATGCTTTTATTGGGCAGTTTAGAATTCAGTTACAGTCTCTCCAGTATGCTATTCAACTGTACAACCAGAGGTCTGCTCCTGTTTAACATGGATGACGCTACCACAAAGTTTGAGGTACACAGATGAGGTGACACATATGAGGTGTGGGAGAATCTCATACAAATCTCAGTGTGTTCTTTGACAGCTGTCATTTACAGGATGAAGACATGGAGATTTGATAGGAGACTCGGGGGTGGGTGAGGGTGGGGGAATACTATACGACCCTTCAAAGCAACCTCCTAAGAGCAGGAAGTAGAGTATAGTGTTTATGTTGAAAAGGTCCTAGTACTTACTAGCTATTTGACCTTGGGAAGTTTTGTTTTGTTTTTTAATTGTGATTTGGGTGAAAGTTTATGGAGCAAATTCACTTTCCATACAGCAGCTCACATATACTCTGTCTCATGACATTGACTGCAATCTCCCACAATGCAACAGCTTCCCTCCCACTTCCTCCCCATAGTTACCTCTTCCCTGTGTCCTACTCTCCATGCAGTCCTGCCCCCTGAGCAGTCGCCCTGTGCATACACAGCCCTTCTATTCTTGACCTTGGGAATTTTTAACCTCTCAAAGCCTGAGGTTCAATCAATATACAATGGGGATAAAGACAATATGTACCTCAGAGAGTGGCTGTGAGGATTAAATGAGATAAGCCTGTAGGTGCTTAGTACAATGCCTGGCACATAGTAACTACTCAATAAACTTCACTATTATATATAAAAGGAGCTCTGGTAGCATAGTGCCTAAGGCATTTGACTGCTAACTGGAAGGCTTGTGGTTCAAACTCACCAGCCACTCCTCAGAAGGAAAATGGGGCAATCTACTTCTGTAGTGATACTGCCTCAGAAACCCAAGGAGGGGTCACTATGAGTCGGGTCTGACTCGACGGCACATAACAACAACAACAACATTATATATAAAGGTGTGTGTGTGTGTCTATATACATATACAAAATATTATAAACAGAAAAGTATTTATATGTTTCTAATATAAATAGTAAATCAATTTAAATTATCATAATGTATTAAAAATAGCATATAATGTAATTGTGGAAGGAAGGGAATAAATGAATGTTTCTCATAAGAATTTCTAATTCCTGTGCCTTCAAAAAAAGAAAAGTTGACAACTGTGACTTTTGGTTTTACTTAGAACTAAAAGATCTGAGATCTTGGGAATAAAAATGATACATATTTTGAAATTAGTGAACTAGCATTTTTCTTAACTTTCAAAGGAGTTTTGTGAGGCATGTTAGAGAGAAAAGCAAATTTTCTATGTAATTTAGCTGGGAAAAGCTTTCTTTAAAAGTTCTTCAAATTCTGAAAAAAGAAACATGGCATATCATTAAAACTTTCCATCTAGATGGAGCACTATTTTTCTTTTCAGAAAAAAAAAAATAGACAAAACATTATACATTGGAGGTAACAGTCTTTTAATAGTCCTGGTTTTTTGGTATTAAAGTCTATTTAAAATAAAAATACTTGAAATGTCTAGCCCTTTTATTTGGAACTTTTTATTTTTTTAAATAAACAGAAGAGAATTACAATAATGCTGAATTGGAATATTATGATGTATTTCCTCTGTCTGTGCCAGGAAGGTCTCACTGCAGAAGATCACTGTCAGCCAGTTTTCCTCTTTCCAGAGCGCAGATCTTCCTCCTTTGATGTCCCTAATAGTTATTTATTTGGTCATGGATTAAACAAAGTATTTACATGAATGAAAGAAGTTGAATGTGAACATATTTTGAAATGTTTTATTTATTTACTTAATGTTTACCTTTCACATTGAAATAATTACATATTCCCATGAAGTTGCAAAGAGAATACAGAGATGTCCAGTCTACTTTCCCCCAATGGGTACATTTTATGGAACTACAGCATAATATCAGAAGAGTAGTGTTCTTCTTAATAAAACTTTCTGAGAGAAATCTCAGAGCATCTCCCATCTGCGTGCGTGCACACATACACACACACACACACACACACACACAACACAGATAAACACAACTGTTTCATCTAAGAGCATCAGCCTGGAGGCACCTTTAGTCAATAGTGGCCCACTAACTGGAAGGGAACAGTGATGCTACTAATGGTGACAGCAGTCCTGTTTGAAATCAGGTCAAGCCCAGGAGGCTTGAGATAAATGGAAGAATATTCTGGGGTCACATTGCATTAAAGTCTCCAATATCAATGACTAAAAAAAGAGAGATTGGGAGAACATCTGTATGATACATAGACTTCTGACCATTATTATTTTTCATTCTCATGCAGAAAAGAGCACACTGTGAAGCACTATAGCTCTTAAGAAGTTTTATTCCCTAAAGTTCATTGGAAAATAGAGTACAGCACAGTGCTTCTTAGTCAGCTTGTATTAGCCATAATATGGTACTCTGTGGGTAAGACTATCTCCTAGGCCATGTTTCTAAAAATTGCAAAGCATTAAGAAAAGTGATCTGAAGCTATGGTTGACTGGAAGCAGTGGGATGGAAGGAGTAGGGATAGGACATTTCCTGACACTTCTCCCTCTAGAGGCCATGCCAGGCACCACTAATCAAAAATGGCACCATTTCCCATGGAGCTGAGAAACTGTTTTCACACAGGGTTGCAGGCAGCCACTGTCAACTGATTATACTTGGCATTAGAAATAGAAGGCAACATGGGTCTTGGGTGACAGGAGAAGGTTTCCCCAAGACATCAGTTACGAAAGTAATTGAACAAATCTGAATCATGGCAGTGCAGTCAGTGCTCAATACATTTTTGCAAAATTAATGAATGTATTTTTTATTTTTTTCATTTTAGCCACCAAGGAGTGATATCAGAGAGGGAGGCCAACTGGCTTTTTGAAGCATAATTTCATAGTCCCTAAGGGTTAAGGTGCAATCGAGATCTGTTCATAATTCTAAAAGCCAGAAATACAACTTTATCATTTTATTCACATTGTATATCTCTGGGATTTGATTCATAGCAACTCATAAGAAACCGATCACCAAAGCAGAATACCCTAGACATCTCTTCTTTATCTAGAACCTATTTGTTTTCCAGTACTAAGATACCTAGGAAGCCAATCAATAATTATTAGGCTATTAGGCCCTAATGGAATCAAGAGAACCTAATGGAATTCCTATGTTTTATTCTGTAGGTTTATGAAAGCCTTGTGAATTACCTCTTCTCCACTGTCCAGCATGATGTTATAGCTGATGTAAATACTTGTAGTATTTGGCTAACCTTAGCTCTTGGTCAATACAAGTTTAACAAATTAAATCTGACTACCTAAGATCCTATTTCCTTGTTACTAGACACT
>NW_006921994.1:2826935-2828097 GCF_000298275.1 Orycteropus afer afer | reverse complement strand
GTTGATGAATCTGTATGTATGTGTGTGGGGGGACCATTGAAATTGTCGTATTAGATTTTCCTACTAAGTTTTTCAAAGTTAAAATTTGTGGCATCATCATCTCCTGAAAGGCGAAAACAAAACTGCCTAATGGTCCTAATAGATACGATTGAGAACCCCATGCCCCTCACTAGCTCCCTGTGTGTACAGGGTGACTGGAGTTTTGTGTAGATCTTCCCTGCATTCTTGAAGCCCTGGCATAAGATGAGAGATCAATGGGTGCTACCCACCTGAGTAGCCTGGTGCCCCGTTGCAGTGGCCGATCTACCCTCAGACAAAACCCTTGTCACACTGCCCTGGGCTCTGGGGTGGCTGGAGCTGCCTAGTCAGCTACCCTCGAACTCTTGACTGGACTTGAGAAGGACTGAGTCACTTCAAAATTCAGAAGACTCATAGCAACCCCTCCTTGGGTTTCTGAGGCGGTATCAATACACAAGTAGATTGCCCACCCTACCTTCCAAGGAGTGGCTAGTGCAGTGAGAAACTAGCAGGCTTGAATTTCTTCTTGACCAGTATGTCCTGAGCCCTGGGGCAATGTCTGCTTATACGCTAAATACCCCAAAGTATTGAAACCAGAAACACAAACAGACACATGTTCATTGCAGCATGAGTCACAATAGCCAAAAGGTGGAAATAGCCTAAATGTTCATCAGCAGCTGAACAGAGCGACAAAATGCGGTACAGACAGGCAGTGGGATACTGGTCGGCCATAAGGAGAAATGAAATTCTCATACATACTGCAACATGAGCCTTTAGAACGTCATGCTAAGTGAAGTAAGTTAGTAACTAAAGAACAGATATTATATGATCCCACTTATATGAAGTAACTAGAATAGTCAAGCATATGGGGACCACAGTTAATTAATGGTTATGAGGGACAGGAAGCAGGGAGTGGGAAAGAGGGACTCATTGCTTAGGGGCACTGAGTTTCTGTTAAGGGTGATTTAAAAAAAAAACTGGAAATTAACACGATGAATTTAATAATGTCACTGAATTGTGCACACAAGAAATGCTAAAATGGCAAGTGCTTTGTTACATATATATTTGAAATTAAAAAGCAAACACAAACATACACTACCAATTCTGTAACTGGATCAGGAAGCAATTCAAGGACCCACATATG
>NW_006921994.1:2824986-2826037 GCF_000298275.1 Orycteropus afer afer | reverse complement strand
AAGACAGCAGAGAACTAGTCATCTAAAGTCTTTCTATCCTCACTTCTAAGCAGCCTTAGGACTGTACTTTTTCAAACACCAGTGTGTTCATTCTTCTGGCAGTCCGAGGTGTGTTCAATATTCTTCACCAAAACCATAATTCAGATGCATCATTTCTCCTTTGATCTTCCTTATTCATTGTCCAGCTTCCACATACATATGAGGCTGTTATCTCTTGTTAAGTTACCAATAAGGAACTCTAGTGGCATAGTGCATAAGACATTTGACTGCTAACCAGAAGGTTGGAGAGTCAAACCCACCAGCCACTCTGTGGAAGGAAGAGGGGGCAATGCACTTTTGTAAAGATTTAATGCCTTGGAAACCCAATGGAGGTCGCTATGAGTTGGAATCGATTCTATGGCAGTGGGTTTTTGGTTTTAGTTACCAATAAAATATGAATCAGAGGTCTTCATTTCATTTAAGTTCCTTATGATTTAAAAATATGACTCTTACCTTACAGAAAGTGTCTAATTTCAAAAAGGAGACTTCTGATTACTCTTGAAAGAGTAGAGAAAACAAACAACTGTTCAATCATATGCAGAACCACAGGTTCAAAAATCAGTGCTTAGACTTTACATTTTAGCCCAGCAGGGCCACCCGAGTGACATTTCCGGGTAATAGAATCAACTTTCAGTAAATTAGCAAACACACCACAAATGGAATATTCAATTGAATATTTATAAGAAATAAAAGATTGAAGGTATATTGAAAAGAGACTAGCTTTTTATTATTGAAATGCCTAATCCTTCAATCTAATAGTTTCACAATTGGGATGTAGCTGAAGGGGAAAGTAGTTAACATTTTATGAGTAACTGTGCGATGGTGTTTGTTATTATTAAAGGAAAAAAAGTAAAGGAAACACTTCCCAAGAGCACTTTTTTTTTTTTTCTTTTTTTATGTTCTTTCCAATTTCCAGTGACAGAGATTTTCGGGGTTTGGGTTGTGTAGTGAAAAGAGCACAGAACTAGGAATCAGAACAAGGAAATTGGCCTTGATTTCTTGCTCTGTAAAA
>NW_006921994.1:2822410-2823411 GCF_000298275.1 Orycteropus afer afer | reverse complement strand
TAATTACCATTTTAATAGTTGCATAATTTTCCATCCAGCAGATGTGCTATAATTCAGTTTACCATGCTTCTATTGTTGAACATTTGGGTTGTTTCTAATTTTTAGCTATTATAAATAATGCTGACATTTTTAACTATTATAAATAATGCTACAATTAATAGCTCCATGTACATAGCATTCTCCCTTGGGTTTGTTATCTTTAGACAACTTTCCAGGGGTAGAATTAGTGGGCCAAAGGTATGACATTTTTATGGCTTTTGGATGTAAGTTGACAAATTGTTTTCCAAAAAGAACACTGTCATCAATAGTGTGTATGAGTGGACCAGTTTTACTGCAAAGTTGCTAGCTCAAAACCAGGAGCTCTGGTAGTGTAGTGCCTAAGGCACTGACATGCTAACCAGAAGGCTGGCAGTTCAAAGGTTGGGCAATCTACTTCCGTAGTGATACCACCTCAGAAACCAAGGAAGGGTCATTATGAGTTGGGACCGACTCCACAGCACATAACAACAGCAACAGCTCAAAACCAAACCAAATGAAATCATATATCACTAAGATATTAATTTTCATATTTTTAGGATGAAGAAACATAATGTAATTTTTTTCTTATTTTTTTAAGTATTGCATTTTCTGCCTACGTAAATTGTTTGTTAAGTCATTTGCTGGGTAGATTGTAGAGGTCAAACAGTTACAGCCATGCCAGTCTTGCTCTCCAGCCTCTCTAGCGCTCAGCCCTCTTGCTGGACCGTAGATAAGATTCATTACATACATGTGCTGCATGTTAGCACCTACTTATCTTCTGAGATCTTAATATATTTTTACCTATTCATATGAGCTCTTTATATATAAGGGGTGCCAATCTTTGTCATTAGGTAAATAATTACCAATTTTTTATCTTCCTTTTTATTTTAGCTTGATTTTGTTTTAGAAAATTCTTCTTCAATATTCTAATAAGAACTACTGCCATGTTCTTTGTGCATTCTTATGTTGTTTTAAAACTTTTA
>NW_006921994.1:2820593-2821860 GCF_000298275.1 Orycteropus afer afer | reverse complement strand
CGTCTGTGTGTTGAGGAGAACTGTGCTCCACTGGGTCTCAATGATAGGTTTTCAGCAGATCACTAGGCCTCTCTTCTGAGGCATCTCTGTGGAGACTCAAACCTCCAACCTTTAGGTTAGTAGCTGAGCTAACCAGTGACTCCAATGCTATTGTCACATCCTGGGGTACCTGGCATTCTAATATTATGATTTTGACATAGGGTCATTTTGGTAGGGATATTTTGATGTGGCCCAGAAAAGCAAATCATTGCATTGTAAGTATTTTTCAAGTACCAAGAAAGAACAGATACTATCTACCCATCCTTAAGCCTTGCTCCACCTATCACCTAACTGACTCTGACTCTCCCTACCCCTGGACATCACAGCAGAAGAAAAATATGATTATTATTTTTTTTAAAAGTGAGCTTTGGCATTTTCCATACTGATCATAGCAATTGAATTTCTGCTTTGTGTTCCCATCTTTGAAATTTTCTTAGTACCACGACCCTCCCAGGTCTGGAAGACTCTCCTGATCCACATCCACCTCCTCTCCTTCCTGGCCTCCCTGGCACTAATCGCCTCTTAGCAGTGCCTCCTGGACTCCTGTTCCCGGGATCTTATTGAGGCAGTACTCTCTCACTGTGTCTTGGATGTCTCCACTTGACATTTTCAGCCTCTCTGGTGGAGACTCCCTACCACTTCTTTCTTTGTACAGGCCCAGGGTCATTACTCATTTTCTCTGGCCTGCAAGAATAGCCATGTTTCAGTCAGCTCCAACCTGAGATATGACTGTCTCTATCTTTCCATTTCCCCTCCATTCTTTCTGCTTCACTGCAGGATCTCATTTTATCCTGTCCCTCACAGTGCCCCAAATCCATCAGTTAATTCTTGTTCTTCTCAATTGCCATGGAACTTTGATAAACATTATTGTCATTAGAGCTTGTTCTTCTTGTTAGCTGCCAACCACCCTAACTCATGGTGACCCAATGCCCAATGGAAGGAAATGCTGGCCAGACCTGCACCATAAGTGTCATGCTATTTCATGTTTGTGTTTTCCAGCATTACATGGCCTCACGTATGATTTTTTTAAAAAATGTTTTTCTGAAATAATGAATTTTGTCCTGCCATTTTTTAAAAATTCCTTTTCTTATTTGTACCTTAAACCCCTCTCATTTCATGAAATATAGCTCCTAAGTACCTCTGAATTTTAAGTTCTGAGGCATTTGACTGCTAACAAGAAGCTTGGTGGTTCAAACCAACCAGTGGTTCTGCAGAACAATCTGCTTCC
>NW_006921994.1:2816423-2819388 GCF_000298275.1 Orycteropus afer afer | reverse complement strand
CCATTCATCTTGAATTTGGGGTGGGGGTGCACACAATTTAGAGATTTCCCCAGATGCTCATTCCCTTTGCTGCACCCCTGGAATTGGGACTGCATTGGCCATGGGATAGAGAAAATCAACCAACCTGTGGGAAACCAAAAAACAAATAATACAGCTTCATTATCCCAGAGGTGGCAAAGCCATGGTCTCTACCAAGAAAGATTCTCATCCATTAACATAATGTCTGTTTCATGTTTTTCAATTGCAAACGATGGACAGCCCATTTAGTTTCACTTATGTGCATATGCTGATCAGGAATTCAGAAATATAAAAAGAGTCTTTTATTTATCATGCTAGCAATGGGCACATAACCATTAGACATCATTATTTCTCTTTTGTAAATGTTAATGTTGCTGATTTGGTATTACCAAGACTATATAGATAAAAACACACAGTGCAATTTTTTCTTTATGTGATGTGCACCACCCACACAGGCACAGAAATGAGGAGACCATACAAAGGGTAGACATATTGTTCTGTAACCTCTACCCACATTGTGCAAATGTTCATTAAAACTCTTTAAAAGTGGTGGGATTCCACTCCCATTTGTTCATGTACCAGTGTCACCAAAATGAGATAATGACCTAATGATAAAGCAAAGCCTCAGATAAATAGGAGAAAATAAAAACCAAGCAGTGGAGTAGAAATGTAGATCTTATTTTGACCAAAATATTCACCCCTGGTCTCATGTAGTATGTTAGATTGAAGTGAAAAATGACAATTCAGTGCCATGCGCCTACTCGGGAAATGGCTGTGTGGTCTTGAAGAACTTATTGCAAATTGTCAAGAAGAAAGGTTTAATGTCAACAGCAAGACCAGTCCTAACCAGACCACAGGTAGTGAGTGTCAACTACAAAGTTCAACTGGAACAAACAGCTTGATCCCAAAGCTTTTTACTCAGCAATTCTTTTTTAAAAATATAAAACCTTGATCCACTAGATATTTTAAATTCTCTTGAGGTTATTTATTATGGTTGATGGCAACTCAAAGCAGTAGTAATAGTATATATTTGTAATAGAGAGTTGGTGAAAAAGAGAAAGAGCTTCATCAAGATAGATTGGCATGATGGCTGCAACAGTGGTTCAAGTGACAGCAATTGTGGCGGTGTGCAGGACCAGGCAGTGCTTTGTTCTATTGTAAATAGGGTTGCTATGAGTCATAACCAACTCAATAGCACCTAACAACACAAACATTTCAGAGTTTATCATAGTTTAATCTATTTTATTACATTTGATTTCCAAATACACTGTAAAATGAACTGATAGCATAATGAGCCTTACTCTAAAACAAGCTTGCTGTAGATTGAATTGTGTCCTCTTAAAAGATATTTTGAAGACCTAACTCTTGTGCCTGTGACTATGACTACGACCTTGTTTTGAGATAAAGCTTTTGAAGATGTTATCAGTTAACACAATGCCATAATGGATGTAGGGTGGGTCCTCATCCTATCTGAGTACTGTCCTTATATAACAGAAGAATAGACACAGAGGGACACTACGGGGAAAGATGGCCATATGGAGATGCATCTAAAAGCCAAGGGCTGCCAAGGATTGCCAGGAGCCACTGGGAGCTAAGAGATAAGAAAGATTCTTCCCCTAGAGCTTTCAGGGAGAGCACGTCCCTGCCAACACCCTGAATTAAGATCCCAAACCTCCAGAACTGTGATACAATGCCTCTCTGTTCGTATAAACCGTCCAGGAGTCCCTTGGTGGTGGAAATGGTTTTGTGCTTGACTACGACTCAAAAGATTGACGGTTCAAACCCACTCACAAGTGCTTCAGAAGAAAGACATGGCTATCTGCTTCCTAATGGTCACAGCCTTGAATATTGAAAACTCTATGGAGCAATTCTACTCTGCAATACATGATGTTGCCATGAATCACAATGAACTCAATGGCAACTGGTTATAAAACACCCAGTGTGTGGGGTCTGTTATGGCAGCCACAGGAAACTAGGTCAGTGGGGACTGTGGATCCAAGTGTTTGAGCAATGTGTACAAGGTCCAACAACCGGAACCTGACAGAGCTGAAGGCAAATCCAGGACTCTGACTTCCAGCCCCTTGTTCTTCAGCTCATACTACACTGCATTTTGCTGGATAAATTCCTAAATAGTTTGACCCATGTCTCCAAAAATTAAACTCAACATGGAGGCTGTGACTTCTTCCCCATCTTAGAGCAAAGCTGTCTTATTTTGCTGAATGAGTTTCCTTAGGAGTTAACATTTATATCCTCCTGATAAGGCACTCCAGGGTGCGTATTCTGGACGAGCAATGACATGCCTTGGCAGTTAATGGCACTCAGTCAAAACTAGCAGGGCATGTCATTATTAGGTCATAATACCCACCCTGGAGTGTCTTACAGCTTAATTGTTCCTGCTTCCATTCCAGAAACCAGCAAAAGACATATTTTCCTAATGTTTCTGCTTTGTTAATGAGTTCAGAATGGATGAACACATGTGTTCTTCCTGCTCTGCCTATCAAACATGTATCCAGAAATAAATGCAGTTGCATAATCCCCAAATCCAGCTTGCATATTTTACTACAAAAAGTTTGGCATGGCTCCGATACTTCTGAAAGTGAAGATTTAGTATGCAATGTCTGTCTAAAGATTCAGACACTGAAAACTCTTGAGGCTGCCCCTTCTGCCAATGTCCTTAGCATTTATGACCCAATCATTGCCTGGTTTTCTCCTGGAAATATCCATCAAAAGAGTTGCATTTTAATTTACACTAGAATGCACAGTAGACTATTCCCAATCTTTTGAATACATAGCTCCAGCCTTAATGACTATTCAAGCCTACAGTTTTTTTTGTTGTTGTTCATTTGTTTGTTTTGTTTTGTTTTTGTTTTACCCACATTCACTAAAACTCTTCAATCAAAATAGGAAATTCATTATATACCTTCAGGCTCCTGTTCTTCTACCATTT
>NW_006921994.1:2814228-2814818 GCF_000298275.1 Orycteropus afer afer | reverse complement strand
ATAGCCCATATTCATGGATTAGAGAGTTAGTATTGTTAAGATAACATTATTTTTCAATTTAACTTATAGTTCGTTGTAATTCCTACCAAATTCCAGCTGACTTTCTTACAGAAATTGATAAATTGTTTCTAACATTCATATGGAAATGCAAGGAAGGCAGAATATTCAAAGTAATTTGAAAAATGACAAAGTTGGAGGAGTCACATATTCTGATTTGAAAACTTACTATAGAACTCCAGTAATCAAGGATAGACCATACCTATGTACCAAGGCCCAAATCATGCATATTCATTGCGGCTTCAGTGACTAGGGGACCTGTGACCTTGGAGCATGCTCTTTTAGGCCTCATGGATTGGTAAGAACATCTTTGTACAGGAGAAGGTACAGTATGTACCTGGGGACAATGGTGCCAAGATCTCTCCCAGACTTTGTCTGATGGATCACTATGTCTGTGTACTTTCTGGTTATAATAAATAGGTAACTATATGTTTAAAAAAAAAAAAAAACCAAAAAAGGTTAGATATAATTTTCTAGCTATTTCTTTGGAAAAACCTGGACACACACACACACACACACACTCCTTAGATACA
>NW_006921994.1:2812264-2813767 GCF_000298275.1 Orycteropus afer afer | reverse complement strand
CTTTTAGGATGCATTCCAACTGCAATTATACCAAGACATATTTGTTCATTCTTCTGGCAATCTATGGTATTTCAGTATTCTTTGCCAACACCACAATTCAAAAGGATCGATTCTTCTTTGGTCTTCCTTATTCATTATCCAGCTTTCACAGGCATATGAGGTTGATGAAAATACCATGGCTTGGGTCAATCTAACCTTAGTCTTCAAATTGACATCTTTGCTTCTTAACACTTTAAAGAGGGCTTTTGCAGCACATTTGCCCAGTACAATACGATGTCTAATTTCTTGACTGCTGCTTCCATGAGTGTTGATTGTGGATCCAAGTAAAATGAAATGTTTGACAACTTCAATCTTTTCTCCACTTATCATTGAGTTGCTTATTGGTCCAGTTGTGAGGATTTTTATTTCTTTATGTTAAGGTGTAATCCACACTAAACCACTGTAGTCTTTGATCTTCATTAATAAGAGCTTCAATCACCTTCACTTTCAGCAAAGCACAGTTGTGTCATCTGCATATTGCAGGTTGTTAATGAGTCTTCTTCCATCCTGATTCTATGTTCATCTTCATATAGTTCAGTTTCTCAGATTACTTGTTAAGCATACAGATTCAATAAATATGGTGATACAACCCTGATGCATGCCCTTCCTTATTAAACCATGCAGCATTCCCTTGTTGTCCATAGTTTGTTATGATCCACACAGTTGAAGGCCTTTGCATAGTCAGTAAAACACAGGTAAACATCTTTCTGGTATTCTTTGCTTTCAGCTGAGCTCCATCTGACATCAGCAACAATATCCCTCATTGCACACACTCTTCTGAATACAGCTTGGATTTCTGGAAGTTCCCTGTCAATATACTGCTGCAATTTTTTTTTTTTTTAAATTATCTTCAGCAGAATTTTACTTGCATGTGATATGAATAATATTGTTCAATAATTTCCACATTCTGCTGGATCATTTTTCTTTGGAATGGGTACAAATATGAATCTGTTGGCCAAGTAGCTGTCTTCCAAATTTCTTGGCATTAAACAAGTAAGTGACTCCAGCACTGCATCCATTTGTTGAAACATCTCAATGGGCATTCTATCAATTCTTGGAGCCTTGTTTAGTTGCCAATTCCTTCAGTTCAGTTTGGACCTCTTCCTTCAATACTATTGATTCTGTATCATATGTGACCTCCTGAAATCATTAAACATTGACCAATTCTCATTGGTACAGTGACCCTCTGTATTCTTCTTTTGATACTTACTGAGCAGTCAATATTTTGCTAATAGAATCCTTCAATATTGCAAGTCAAAGCTTGGATTTTCTCCAGTTTTTTTAGCTTGAGAAATGCTGAATGCATTCTTTCCTTCTGGTTTTCTAATTATGGGTCTTTGCACATTTCATTATAATGCTTTACTTTGTCTTCTGGAGCCACCCTTTGAAATCTTCTTTCCAGCTCTGTTATTTCATCATTTCTTCCATTCTCTTTAGCTGCTCTCCATTCAAGAGCTAGTTTCA
>NW_006921994.1:2796799-2797732 GCF_000298275.1 Orycteropus afer afer | reverse complement strand
TCATAATCATATAAGAAAGTGAAAAACTGAAGCTGTGGATATAAGTTAAACATCCCATTTATAAACATAAATATATACTCATGTTTATATACCTTGTATAGAAGCATAAAAATTCCTATTTCCTTTTGATTTTCTTCTTCATTCTCTTCTGTCATTTGGCGATTTTCCGTTCAGCCTCACTTAGAGGATGCATTGCTTTTAGAGTCAGAAATCTTAACAATAAAAGTTATTTTCAGTATATATATTATGGTTTTCAGAGAAGGAAAAAGAATTAGGATACACTCATTGCAAGATGGTCCAAAATTATGCCAGTGGATGAGAAGTACAATAAGTTTTTCAGTGGCAAAGCCTTTTACTAGGGCTTCATTTTCAGGGACTTTCAGAACCTGGTTCTCAAAATTCTTTCAGGTCTTCTGTAGCAGTTTCTGAATTCTTAGATGGAGTATTTATATATTTTTTTCAGCAACAACACTGAAATTCCTGGTCAACCATGGACAGGAAGAAATTTGGTTGGCGTATTTCCTTGTATATACTTGCATCCTGATTTCACTGAGCCCCAGCAATGCTGCCCTGGAGTCACCACTACATTTAAGTCTGGAGCTATTGGTGATTGGTCTGAAAAGTTGTACAACTAAGAACAGGCCTGGAAGAAACACCTAGTCCTGTAAGCACATCATGACTTAAAACCACTTTTAGGGTCTCTGCTTCAACTCAAACTTACTGAGTTGGTTTATAACAAGGTACTTGTAATGTAACCCCATTGCTCTCACGAAAGATGGCAAAGGAACTATTAATGACACTAATTAAGATGTGTGAATATCATTTAGCTACCCCTCCTTATTGCTTTCCAAGTGCAAGCTATGTTACCTAACACATTAATTGATAATGATGCAAGTGCATATCTTTCGACTGCAAGGTCAGTTTTTAAAGCAG
>NW_006921994.1:2781159-2795584 GCF_000298275.1 Orycteropus afer afer | reverse complement strand
ATTTAATATTAGCAAATGTCTATGATTGTCATTTGGTAACAGAAACCTACATTTATACATACTTAATAGCAAGCAATGCTTCCTCACATTCATAAGTTTATAGAGTTCTACCAATGATGGTATGAAGTATGTATTATTATTATTAGCATTCCATAATTGCAGTATAAGAAGTTTCTTTGGGTATGGTTGAATATGAGGGCCTACTTACTTAGTTCTAAAACTCCTGGAAAAATTTTTCTCCCCTTCCAAAACTCTATGATAATTCCTTTATTGTGCTCTGGCATCTTGAACTGCAGAGGAGAAGTCTGAGACCTATCTGATTAGGGTTGCTTTAAAGAGAACCTTTCTGTTACCCTGTTTGGAATGCTTTTAGGATGTTTTGTTTGTATTCATGTTTATATATTTCTTACTCATTTTACCTGAGTTCATTATATCTGAACATATAACTCTTTCATCTAGGAAAGTTATAATTGCTAAATGTTTATTATTGCTTTAGTAAAGTTTTCTCTGGTTTCCTCTTCAAGAACATTACTTTCACCAAGTTAACTCTTTCCTCTGTATTCCATCCATATCTATCATCTCCTCTCACCACTTCTTTATCTTTTTCCTTTTTGTCTACATTCTGGGAAAGCTTCTCAAAATTGTAGTCCATATTATTGTTGTTAGTGTCCATCTTGTTGACTCTGAGTCATGGCAATGTTGTGTATTGTTGTTGTTAGATGTTGTGGAGTCATGTCAGACTCATAGTGACTCTATGCACAGCAGAACGAAACACCGCCCGGTCCCATACCAGCTCCATGATCCTAGGTATACTTGAACCAGATGTCACAACCACTGTGTCAATCCATCTTGTTGAGGGCCTTCCCCTCTTTCATCAACCCTCCACCTTACCAAGCATGACATCCTTCCCCAGGGAATGGTCCCTTCTGACAACATGATCAAAGTAGTGAGACAAAGTCTGGCCATTCTTGCTTCTAAGGAGCATCCAGGCTGCATTTCTTCCAGGACAGATCTGTTAGTTCTTTTAGCAGTCCATGGTACTTTCAGCATTCTTCACTAGCACCACAACTCAAACCATCAATTCTTCTTTGGTCTTCCTTATTTGTTGTCCAGCTCTCACATGTGTATGAGGTGACTGAAAGATCATGGCTTGTGTCCTCAAGGAGACAGCCTTGCTCCTCAGCACTTGAAAGAGGTCCCTTGCAGCCAACTTGCCCACTGCTATACGTCATCTAATGTCCTGACTGCTGCTTCCATTGGCATAGATTGTAGAACCAAACAATATGAAATCTTTGACAACTTCAATCTTTTCTCCATTTATCATGATGCTGCTTATAGGTTCAGTTGTGAGGATTTTTGTTTTCTTTATACTGAGATGTAATCCATACTGTAGACTGTATTCTTCAATCTTCATCAGTAAGTACTTCAAGTCATCCTCACTTTCAGCAAGCAAAGTTGTGTTGTCAGTGTATCGCAGGTATTAATGATCTTCTTCCAATCTTGATGCCACATTCTTCTTCATATAGTATATGGATTATTTGCTCAGCATACAGATCGAGTAAATATGGGGAAAGGATACAACCCTGATGCACTTCCTTCTTGATTTTAAACCATGCAGTGTCCCCTTGTCCTGTTCGAACAACAGCCTCCAGGTCAATGTACAAGTTCCTCATGAGCACAATCAAGTGTTTTGGAATTCCCATTCTTCTCAATGTCATCCACGATTTGTTATGATCTACACAATCAAATCCCTTTGCATAAAACACAGGTCAACATTTTTCTGGTATTTTTTGTTTTGAGCCAGGATCCATCTGACAGCAGCTATGAATCCCTTGTTCCACATCCTCTTTTGAATTAAGCTTGCACCTCTGGAAGTTCTCTGTCAATGTACTGGTGCAGCCATTTTTGAATTATCTTCAGTAAGATTTTACTTGTGTGTGATATTAATGATATTGTTCAATAACTTCCACATTCTGTGCGATCACCTTTCTTTGGAATGGGTACAAATATGCATCTCTTCTGGTCAGTTGGCCAGGTAGCTTTTTCTAAATCTCTTGGCATAACTGAGTGAGTGCCTCCAGTGGGGCAACTGTTTATTGAAACATCTCAATGGGTATTTCATCAATTCCTGGAGCCAATTCCTTCAATGAAGCTTCAATTTCTTCCTTCAGTACCATTGGTTCTTTATCATATGGCATCTCCTGAAATGGATGAAGATCTACCAGTTCTTTTTGGTACAGTGACTCTGTATATTCCTTCCATCTTCTTTTGATGTTTTCTGCATCATTCAATATTTTTCCCATAGGATCTTTCAATATTGCAACTCGAAGCTTAGATTTTTTTCTCAATTCTTTTAGCTTGAGAAATGCCAAGTGTATTCTTCCCTTTTGGGAAGACATTTGGGAAATGTCCAAGTCTTTGCACATTTTATTTTAGTAATTGGCTTTGTCTGCTCTAGATGCTCTTTGAAATCTTCTGTTCAGCTTTTTTTTATCTTGTAATTTCTTCCATTTGCTTTAGCTACTTTCCACTCAAGGGCAAGTTTCAGAGTCTCTTCTGTCATCCATTTTGGTCTTTTTTTTCTTTTCTCATCTTTTTAATGACCTCTTGCTTTCTTCATGGATGATGTTCTTGATGTCATCCTACAATTCTTCTGGTTTTCAGTCATTGGTGGTCAATGCATCAAATCAATTATTTAGATGGTCCCCAAATTCAGGAGGGATATATTCAAGATCATAATTTGTCTCTCTTGGACTTGTTTTAACTGTCTTTAACTTCAAGTTGAACTTGCATATGCGCAAATGATGGTCTGTTCCACAATCAGCTCCTGGCCTTGTTTTGGCTGAAGAAATTGAGCTTTTCCATTGCGTCTTACCACAGATATAGTCAGTTTTATTCCTGTGTATTCCATCTGGTGAAGTCCATGTGTATAGTTGCTGTTTGTGTTGTTAATAAAAGGTATTTGCAATGAATAAGTCACTGGTCTTGCAAAATTCTATCATGAAATTTCCAGCATCATTTCTGTCACCAAGGCCAAATTTTCCAACTACCGGTGATTCTTCTTTGTCTCCAGCTTTTGCATTCCAGTCACCAGTGATAATTAACACATCCTGATTGCATGTTCGGTCAATTTCAGACTGCAGGAGCTGATAAAAATCTTCAATTTCCTTATCTTTAGCTTTGGTAGTTGATGCATAAATTTGAATAATAGTCATATTAACCAGCCTTCCTTGTAGGCATATGGATGTTATCCTATCACTGACAGCATTGTACTTCAGGACAGATCTTGAAACACCCTTTGTGATGATGAACTCCACACCATTCCTCTTCAAATTGTCATTCCTGACATAGTAGACCATAGGGTGGTCTGATTCAAAATGTCCAAAACCGGTCCACTTCAGCTCACTAATGCCTAGGATAGTAATCTTTATGTGCTCCATTTCATTTTTGACAACTTCCAGTTTTCCTAGATTCATGCTTCATACATTTCATGTTCTAATTATTAATGGTTGTTTGCAGCTGTTTCTCCTCAATATGAGTCATGCCATGTCAGCAAATGGAGGTCTTGCAAGCTTTACTTTATTCATATCATTAAGGCTGGTTCTACTCTGATGATGCAGCTCTTTCCTGGTCCTATTTTGAAAGCTTTTTGACTTAAGTGGCTTATCCTCCTGCACTGTATTGGCTATTCATAAAGTTGCACAGTAACATATCAGACATAGTTTCTCTGCTATTCATAAGGTTTTCCCTGGCCAAGTCTATGAGACATGGATGGCCTCTCCCTTCTTCCTAGTCTGTCTCAGTCTGTAAGCTGTTGAAACCTGTGCACCATATGCTACCCTGCTGGGTTTGAGACACTGATGGCACAGCCTCAAACCTCACAGCAACATGCCACCAGAGTAGGACAAACTGACAGACAAATTTGTCTCCCTTAGCTCTTCAGAACCTCTCCACCCTCCCACCCTCCCCACCCTCCCCTTACATAGACCCCTGCCTCTTTCCCGTCGCTTGGGAGGGGAGTGTATAACAGAAGAAAATTTTGCCTGGTCCCGCACCATCTTCACTATCATATTATGTTTGAGTCCTTTGTTGTGGCTACTGTGACAATCCATATGGATGAGGCGATGAGTGTTTTCCTCATTTCCACTGACGCCCTACTTTATCAAACATGATGTAATTTTCAAGCAATTGGGCTTTCTTGATGACAGTCCAGAGTAAGCAAGTCAAAGTCTCACCATCCTCTCTTCTAAGGAGCATTCTGGTTGTATTTCATCTAGGTGATCCACAGCATCATTTCTGTTCTTTACTGCTTCCAACATTGATTATAGTTTATGCTTGATACTTCTTCCTTCATTTAACTCTGTTTGCTCTCAACGTCAAACCCAAACTCAAACTCATTGCTGTTGAATGGGCTTCAGCTCATAGTGACCCTGTAATGACAAAATAGAACTGTCCCACATGATGTCTAGGGCTGTAATCTTTATAGAAGTAGGTTCCCACATCTCCCATGGAGATACTGGTAGGTTCAAACCATTGACCTTTTGGTTCACATCAGAGTGCTTAACTTTTTCACCAGAGCTCCTCAGTCTCAACACAGCCTCTTAGTTTTGCTGTTCCTCTTTCATAAAGATCATACATTTTATTATTGAAAATAAAAAGCCATGAATACTGCTTTAAATTCTTCTAAAGTAATTTCCAGATATTTTCTTTCCTTTTTTGGGGTGATATGCCAATTGCACCATATAATATCTTTCTCTCCACATTTTCTAATATGCAATTATGTATCTACAGTCCTTGTGTTTATCAATGGGCAGAGTATGTAGCTTGTCCTTGCTGCTTCTGCTTATGGTCCAATTGAAGGCTAATGGAATTCCCCTTGTTTCAGATACAAACCTACAAAGAAGATGGAGAAGATCAGTGCTTAACCCAATTTTCAGTGTTTCATATTGGCATGGTAAGAATAGAGTTCAAGTGTATGTACTGTTTTGGGAAGGGAATGTGTTTCTTTTAAAAGCATATTTACTATGCTTATCGGTTTTTATACACAAAACTAATTATTGTGAATATTGAAAAATTTTAATTGGGTACAGATACATACACAGAAATTGAGTCAGAATACATTTGAGATGGTATGTATTTTTTAAAATGTTGAAAAATAATTGTGCTAAAAACCTTGAAAACTTGAATAACCTTTTAGATTCCTTTCCATCTGCTCTGCTTTCTTAATTGGACCTGCTTCTCTGGATCCAGATACTCTTGCCTGTTTCTTTACTTCCTCTCCTGTTTTACCCCTGGAGTCTAATGTTGCCACTGGGTCAGGCCTGTACAGAACAGAATGAAACCCTGCCAGATCCTGCACTCTCCCCTGACCACTTGTTGAGTAGACTGTTGTGATCCACAGAGTATTCATTGCGATTAGATCTCCAGGCTTTTCTTGCTAGGCTGTCTCAGTCTGGAAGCTCTTCTGAAAGTTATTCGGCATCAGAGCAATATGTAAGCTTCCACTGACGGATGGACGGCAGCTGCACATGAGGTACGCAGTTTGGGAATCAAACCCTGATCTCCTGCACAGCATGGCTTAAAAGGGCATTGCTGAAGGGGAGATAAGCATGTAGCATGCATAACCAAAAGTCCACAAGGTTGGCCTGAAAGTTTACCAGGGCCTTCTCCAACAGTGACCAAGGGCAGTGACAAAACAAATAAAATCCCAAACGCAAACCCAGCCACCATCATAGTGTGGGAACTTTGCTGTCCTGGTGGATCTTCATATATCACTTTCAAGGTTCAAACAAAGATACCAGCTGGTTTTCTGAAGAAAAGAAAAAGGAAGTCTGTTTACTGCTGCAAGAAACCATTGATTCAAGAGTTAAGGCGTACTTGGAAGTTCGTAAACAACACAGGCCGTCAAATGCAGAATTCACAAGCTCCAGTCCCTTGTCCTTAAAAGCACCCAGTGCCTGGGACCTGCCAAGGAAAGCATCCTCTTTGCCCTTCAGACACAGCCGGATTGTGAACCCTTCTTCCTGGTGCCTCCACAAGTGCAAATGTGTATATGTGGGATTTGTTTGGGCTTGTATTTATTTTCCAAGCCCCTTGAAAACAGAGCCTTTCCTATTTAAAATAAATTTTGGAAATGGAAAAAAAAAAAAAAAGCATTGCTAATTGTGGTTAGGTGTAGATAGTACCCAGGCCACCTCTAAAGTAGCACCTTTTGCAGGTTAGAGGGTCAGCAAATCCTCAGGTTGACACAGACTTCAAGCAGGAGACAGAGAGGGAAGAACAAAGCCCAGCTCACCCTCTCAGGTAAATGGACTTGCTTCTTTAAGCCACAAAATACCTGAGTGCCTCTGCTATGTTTCTGTTCTCCCCTCCACAGGTTTAGTGATTGATTGGATTGCCTTAAAAATCTTCGCATTGGTTGAATGCCAGTCTTAGTTTTTCTTTTTCTTGAGGAATTTTCATCCTTTCTGTGCCTTCTTAAGTAATTCAGAATGAGTGAGAAGAAGGAGCCCCAGGAGCTGCTAGCCAGATGCGGAACGGGTTCTAATTTTAGTCCTGAATTACTCAATTCAGTTGCACAGCTAAATGAATTGTCACAAATTATTTAGAGAACTAAATTGAGAACAATCCTCTCTTATCTTCACCTTACCATCCTGAATCAAATCAGCTCATGAACAAATCTGGCATTAGTTATTTCTTTAGCATGAAATTATGCCAATATGCTAACTTTCCACATATATTAATCTAAGTCTTACTTCTAATTTAGCAATAGCTACAAATTAAAGGAATTTCAGGCATCGCTGAACACTTAGAGCAGGTTTTGTTCTAAACTAGAGACCCTGGGGGAAAGGTACTCATGGCTTCCAATAGACAACCTCACTTTCCTGCTGGGAAACTTGGTTTTGTCATTTTAATGGACTTAACCATTTTAAATTCTCCTTTATTTGATCACAGTAACAAAATGAATATTTATAAATGATACTGGTAAAACGTATGTATGCTTCTGGGTTTCAGCCAAGCACTTGGCCAGGTCTTTCAAGTTATTCTGGGGGCCAGGTGATTGGGCCAGGACCAAGGAGAAATTCATGCTGAGGCCTCAGCCCTGGCAAGTTAGCAATCTGCCTGGCTGAGGACACCAGCTGCAGTGGGAGGATACCTAGGCTGATGGCATAAGCAGCATGCTGTTCCAAACTGATGGGTGCCAGGCATTGAGAAGAAATCCTAGAGGCACAACGGTTAAGTGCTCAGCTGCCAAATGAAAGGTTGGTGTTTTGAACCTATGCAGGGGCTCCCTGGGAGAAAAGATCTGGTGGTCTGCACCTGTAAAAATTACAGCCCGGGGAAACCTATGGGGCAGTTCTACTCTGTCCTATAGCATTACAATGAGTCTGAATCAACTCTACAGCACTCAACAACAACATGGGATTGAGAGGAATGGCAAATGTTTGAATGATGGTGTCACCATCTGTATATCTTTGTAGATCAGGTCTAAACAGATAAATGCAAACTAGTTGCACACACATGGGATAGAGGGGAACCAAGTCAACAGCATCATGGGGTAAGTTAGTTGGGGGGTTGACTGACTAATCTCACTGTATGTTGATATTGTTCTGTGATGGCCAATACAAATTGGGATAACAGAATTCAATTCAAGAAGAATGTCTGGAATAAGGAAGATAATACACTTGACCTGCTCTTCACAGCTCAGGTCTCAGTAGGAAAGTGGAGCTGTGTTCAGAGGGACAGTAAAGGATTAGAGGGTATCCAGATGAGGGCATCATAAAATAAGACCCTAGAAACTGGTGTCGTGAGGAATAGGTGAAGACCCAAATTTCCACAGCCATTTATAGAGAATGTTACAGAAGGATCCATACTCAGCAGAGGATTGAACTAAATGACCTCTACGATTCCTTTAAACTCTAAATTTCTAAGACTTTAGAATTATTGATTTAATAGTTTCTCCTCACCCTGCTTTCTGTCAAATAGCTTTCTCTGAAGAAAAATATAACAGGGAGAATGTCCAAATGATATTTTTTTCAAAGTCTAGTAATTCCCACAAAGTTGTCAAACAAGAGAATAGAATAAGAAAAATATAACAAATGTTCCAGAATTTCCTAGTTACAAATTGCTAACTGTGGAGGACTGCACTTATTTGTTTGTTTGTTTTCTAGGAAGGAAGCTTTTATGTTTTCAAGCCATTTCATAAAAGAAAGAGCAATAGTTCACTCAATCTGTCTCTTCCTTTCTTGCTGTCACAACAATAAAGAATGAACCCCACATCCAAAGAATGTTCTGGTGGGTGATGCATATTTTCAACACTCCACAACACAAAGGGACATTCTATCAATATTTGAAATGTAAAAAGGCTAAGACTTGCCCCCCAAAAAATCATTCAATCATGACAACCTTCTCTTAACTTGGAAAATAATTTTTAAATATTGTGCAATAATTACTTATAGTAATTACTTGTAGTAATTGTAATTACTTGTAGTAGTTACTAATAGTAAGGTACCTGTTTTAATTGTTTAGTGTGGGTCTAACAGAAAATACCACAAGGAAATGGTCTTAACAAACAGGGATTTATTCTCCTACAGTTTTGTAGGCTAGAAGACCAACTTCCAGTTCTAAAGCTTAAAGCCCTTGACCTTAAGCTTCTGCTCTGCCTCATGTTCCCAGCCCACTGAAGCTGGAGGCTTCTCTTAACTCAGGCAGCTGTTGGCTGCTGAGGCGGACAAATCCAAGGTCAAGAAGTAAAATGGCACTGTCCCAAGATTATTAAACAACACAGCAGGCCACTAGTTCAAGTCCAGAAGCAGCCCCAAGATCAGGAGGCAATCATGGCAGGCTGCTGAATAAAGACTTGGCTACATGCAGGGTCCAAGCATGCCAAAGCAGCTGAGACCTTTTCTCAAAGCTTCTTCTTATATACTGAAAGCAGACCAGATCCTTAAGGCAACTACTCACCTGCTCCACTAGATTCCATCATGGTATTGATTACCAGTCTCATCGTGGGGAATAACTACATCCAGCTGCCCAGCCACTCAAAACCAGACCCAGCCAATCTGACATACAACTTCACTGCCACTGTACCTAACACTCACATGGTATTCAGTTATTCCCCTATCCACACACAGAAGGAGCAATCACATAAGATAACTTTATCTTTGTCTTTAATATTACACATCTCAGCTCAATGAGACATGATCATCCAATGTTATGGATCTTCAATGGTGTTGAGACAATTCTTACTAATGACTAAGCCAAATCTTCCATGTTTCTCCTTGAGATCAATTTCTACATTGTGATTCTCATTGAAGATGGTGAACTACAAAAGTAAAGCCTCATGGGAGCAAATTTTCATATACTTATCTGACAGGGAAGAAGAGCATCCGCCTGGGGGAAGTATGGACAAGAAGTAGGTTCTCTGCCACAGACTCAGATCTGAAGTTATATTTACATTATCCCAAGACAACCTCAATTTACCCATGTGGGAGGCAGGACAATGGTTCCCTGAAGATGTCCACTTCCTTACTCCCAGAACCTGTGAATGTGTTACCTTACTATCACATGAGATTCTGTAGATGTGGTGAAGAGTTCAGCAGAAATTATCATGGATTATCAAGGTTTAAAAAAAAAAAAAAAAAAAAACTTGCTGTCAAGTCAATTTTGACTGGTAGCAACCCCACATGTTTCAGGGTAGAACTGTGTTCCACACTTTTCTATGGCTGTGACCTTTCAGAAGCACACTGCCAGGCCTTTATCCTGTGGTACCACTGGATGGATTTGACCACCAATCTTTTGGATAGTCAAAACAATGCTGTCAATTCCAACTTACAGCAAGTCTATGGTACAGAGTAGAGCTGTCCCATAGGATTTCCAATGGTGTACTCTTTATAGAAGCAGACTGATGCATTTTTCTCCCATAGAGCAGCTGGTAGGTTCAAAGCATGAACCTTTCAGTTAGAAACCAAGAGCTTTAGCCACTGTGCCACCACAGCTCCTTCTCTGGTTAGTGGCCAAGCACAAAACATTTGTGCCATCCAGGACTCTGGCCTCATCTAATCACATAACTCCTTAAAAGCACAGAAAAAAGAAAGAGATATAACAACAGAAGCCGTGTTAGAGAGATGCTAATTTGCTGGCTTTGAAGATGAAGAAAAGCAGTCATGAAGCAAGGACTATAGGCAACCATCAAAAACTAGAAAAGGTCAGCAAAAATTCTCCCCTAGAGCTTCCAGAAAGGAATGCAACCCTGCCTACACCTTGATTTTAGCCCAGTGAACCCATGTTGGACTTTCCACCTACAGAACTGGATGGTATGAAAACTAATTTGTGTTGTGTTAAACCACCAAGTATTTGATAATTTATTATGGCAGCAATAAACCCATCCTTTAAAAATTATTACAACAGAAACAGAACCTAAGTGATTTTCCCCAATAATATCAAATGGGAGGTTGAATTCATATCTTCCAACTCTTGTTCCCATTGTACTTTCCACATACTGGGACAGAAAGCAATGCAACCACTGCCGTGGAGTGGATCCAACTCATAGCAACCCCTCCTTGGGTTTCCGAGGCAGTATCACTATGGAAGTAGATTGCCCAACCTTCCTTCTGAGGAGTGGCTGGTGGGTTTGAACCACCAGCCTTCTGGTTAGCAGTCAAATGCCTTAGGCACTACACCACCAGAGCTCCCACTGGGACAGAAGGCACTAACCTTCATGTATCTCTGTATTCCCACAATCTAGAACAATATCTGAATGTGCTGTTGTTTTTACTTGCCTTTGAGTTAGCTCTGACACATGGATAATTTATGTAAAACAGAGCAAAATGTTGTCCAGTCCTAGAAGGACGTAATAAATGTTTGTTAAGTAAACCATCAAATACAGTATTTACTTATTAATTTAACAAACTCATATCTAGTAACTTCCTCTCCCATTTTCTGAGCTTACAGAACATAAAAATAACTAAGAAATAGCCATTGAACATCAAACACTCAATTCCTAGTGAGTGAGAAAGATACTTCAGTAAATAATCACAATGCAGTGTGATTCAATGTTTGGGAGTCAGCAAATTGCCCTGAAACACGGGAGTGGGCAGTGAACACTTACCTGGCAATTAAGAGTCTTTTTATGATCAAGGAAAGAGCTCTGGTGTGGTAATGCCTAAGGCATTTTATTGCAAACCAGAAGGTTGGTGTTTCAAACCTACCAGCCACTCCACAGAAGGAAGACTGGGCAATTTGCTTCCGTAAAAATTTACCACCTCAGAAACCCAAAGGGGATCGCTGTAAGTCAGAATTGACTCAACGGTAGTGAATTTGGTTTTTCAGTTTTATGATCAAAGATAACCCTGCAATAAGCAACTAACTTTTAAAATGCCATCCCATCTACCTTGCCCCAAAATACTTTCTTCCTTAAAGCACTTATTTGACTCCTATTTAGTCCTAATTAATATTGATCATGGAAAAGTGTACAAGTTGTCTCCTAGGGGCATCACACAATTATGGAAGGGAGCTATCAAAGGGGCCACAGAAATGTTGCTCTTTATTGCTGAGAAACCCCTCGTAGTTGTTTCAGACACCTGCAAGGGATTTGGTAGGGCAAAAAATCTTATCATTTTTGAAACAGGGGCTTTACTTTTGCTTTACATTTTTACCATCTTTCAATAAACGTAGAACAGCCCCAGTGGTGCAGTGGTGAAGCACTTGGCCGCTAACCAAAGTTTTGACAATTCAAACTCACCAGCTGCTAAGTGGGAGAAAGAAGTAACAGGCAGTTTCCATAGAGATTATAGCCTTGGAAACCTTATGGGCAAGATCCACTCTGTCCTGTAGGGTTGCTATGAGTCAGAAATGACTCATTAGCATGGAGTTAATGGGTTCAATAACCTTACCTTCTAGGCAATGGTTTCAAGTAGAGGGAGTTTGTGGTTGTGGTTAGTTGTCCTCGAGTCACCAGCTCATGACAACTTCATGTACAGTAGAGCATTGCCCGCAGCCATCTTCAAAGCATTGCAGTGTTTGAATCCATTATTGTGGCCATTGCATTAATTCGTCTCACTGAGAGCTTCCTTCATTTGCACTGATCCTTTACTAAGTATGATACCCCTTTCTAGCAATTGGTATTTTCTGATAATATGTTGAAAGTACATGAGCCAGACTCTCACCAGCCTTACTTCCAGAGTATTCTGATTGTATTTCTTCTAAGACTGACTTGCTCAATTGTCTGGGAGTCTATAGTCTATGCAATATTCTTTCTCAGCACAATTCCAAGTCATAAATTCTTCTTCTGTCTTACTTTCTCATTGTCCAACTCTCTCATGCATATGAAGTGAATGAAGAAACCATGACTTGGGTCAGCTATGCCTTAGTCATCAAAGTGACATCTTTGCTTTTTAATACTTACAGATGTCTCTTATAGCAGATCTGACCAGTGCAATACATCATGTGGTTTCTCGTCTCCCACTTCTATGGATGTTAATTTTTAATTCAAGTAGAATGAAACCACTGACATCTTTTTCTCCATTTATCATGGTGTTGTTTATTAATCAAGTTATGTGGCAGGGAGGATCATCTTGCCCTCCAGGGTATCTTTGGTAATACCTAGACCATTTCTATTTCATGACTTGGAGATTCCTAGAGGCATCTAGTGGCCAGAGGCCAGAGAAGCTGCTAAATGTCCCGCACTGAACAAGACAGTCCCCCACGATAAAAGAATTGTCCACCCCAAATGCCAATGGTGTTGAGGCGGAGAAAGCCTTTTCTGAGGTTAAGGCACTACTGCCCAAAACAAAATACTATTAACTTATTTGCCTTTGTTTAATGGTGTAAATATTTATAAAACATTGTGATTTAAAGAAAATTGCTTTTCAGTTTATGAGTTTTCCAACTAAGAACCATGATATTAGGATAGCATGTGTTTCTATGTCATTCTAATATTACTTACTGTAGGAGACTCTCCTAGGAGCCAAAATTCTGAAGATGCTAAAGACATTACAGCCAAGTATAGAATAATTTAGGGAATGTTCTGTACAAAGTGGTAATAGATGCCCCCTGGGCAAGACGCTTATTGACTTGAAACCTTAACTGTTCTTCACATGATTCAACTTGCGACATTTTGCCAACTTCTGAAGCTTCTGGAAAAATGTTCTGCTCAAGCTAAATATATGTGCCTAGTTCTGAATTAGGAACTCAGTTAATGAAAAGGGAGGGCAGGGTTCTAAGAGTCTCTCTCTCTCTTTCTCTCTCTTTATTTAATGGCACACACTTAGTAACAAGTGAGCTTCGTTCAAAAATAAAATGTCAGACCCAAAGTGAAATACTATTTATAATAAATGAAGCTCCTTGTGGTGATTATGTAGCACATCATCTCAGGTAATAAAGTCATTGTGTTTTGAATGGCTTTATTCTTTCAGGCAGAGGGAAAGGGAGGGGGAGGTTGTTGGTATACTGTGCTGGGCTTTATTTATTTACTTACTTATTTGAAGGGTTTCTTTCCATTATTCTGGCACCAATTGTAATGTTTTTATGATTATTCATGACTTAGACAGTGGTGCTTGAGGCAGTCAATAGCAATTATGCTTGTTGAGAAGAACGTATAATTCCAATTAGACCAATATAGATTTCTCCCCTTTGTTTTAATGTTTACTTGCCCAGTTAGATTTAAATGGAGTATCCAACATTTAATACATGATTTTCATGAAAACCCAACTGACGTTTAATTTTTATTATTATTATTAATCCAGAGGAGTAAGGCCAAATATTCTTTCATTTGAGAGGTACACCATATTGGTTAAAATCAGAAACTTCAAGTTTACTCACCATGTGCTGTGTTTAGATGTGTTGGCTGGAAATTATAACATTGTGCACTAGCCAGAGAGTATGCAAAAGTTGGCAAGGTGTTGGCACATAAGTGATTCATTTCAATGAACAATAAATTTATGCATGGTTTAGGTTCATAGCTCTTAATTTAACAAGACCCTGAGTGAAATTTTGAATATGTATGATTTATTATCCAAAAATCAAAAACTGGAACAAGGAATACCACACAAATCAAATGGTAGTCTATGATACGGCTTTTAAATACCTAAATATGTCTTATCAGTTGGTCATCACTAGAATCAATGATTCTTCTTTTTACCATGTGTCCAACTTTCTTAAGTGTGAATGAGGGATCGGTAGCTGTTCAGAAAACTGCCAAGTATGTTTCACCAGGGAGAACAGCAGTGACCTGCTGAAGGCCAAGGTTCTGTCTAACAGTGCTCGTTACGGACAAGGCTCTCCATTTTAACAAAGGCAATCCTTAGCTGGTGCAAATGATTACTGGTCGACAGGTTGGAGGTTCAAACCCATCTAGAGGTACCTAGGAAGACAGACCTTGCAATCTGCTTCCAAAAGGCCACAGCCTTGAGAACCCCACTGGACA
>NW_006921994.1:2778969-2779476 GCF_000298275.1 Orycteropus afer afer | reverse complement strand
ATCATTTAGAACAATTTGAGAAGTAAAAAGGCTGATTGACGCTGCAACAGACTCTTCAAGACTTCACACCCCATTGATCTGAACACACCTGAATCAACTGCATAATTTTGAGTTTGGAGGTTAAAGGTTGTTTTTCATTTGTATGTTTCTAGCCAGTATTTTTATCAGATATATGTTATAGACCAGGATAGCCAAGATGATAAATGGAAGAACTTTAGATTTATTTGGAACATAAATTCAAGAGGACATGTAAGCATATTGGATATGGGTTAGAGAAAAACAAGTGGTCAAAATGACCCTATACTTTTTGGTTTGAGCAACTGGAAGGATGGAATGACATAAACTGAGATGAGAAGTTTTGGATAGGAGAATCTGGGTTTTAGGTCTGGACATGGTAAGTCAAAATCTTGTGTGTTGAAAGTTTACAAGTGATGGTGATGGCAAATTTGGCAATAATTATCGATGATGGTTTCATATGGTTAATGCAATTTATATTACTAAAGTGTA
>NW_006921994.1:2776610-2778149 GCF_000298275.1 Orycteropus afer afer | reverse complement strand
TTTTTTTTTTTTTTTGGTTTCATCAAACTGCATAACTCTTTATATTTCCTCATCCATGGATATTACAAATTATCTCAGAGGGATACGGCGAGAATTAAATTTCTCAATTTTATAACTTCATCTAATATTGTGAATACACTCTTAAATACTAAATGATAATAATTCCACCAAGTACCTGACCTAGATATAGACTGAGACCATATAAAACTGTGAGAAAAATTCAGGAGAATTAAAGACATAGCAATGGGATAAAGATGAATGGAATTAAACTAATCTGATCAAACTCAGGGTACAGATGCACTTCTTTTAAGGCTGCATTCTGGATGGGATCTGATTTCTCTTGGTATCATTGTAGGAATCCCTCAGAAATTCTGCTATTTTCTCATTCATTGGGAGCAATTCAAGTGAGTTTCAAAGAAATCAAAAACTAAGAGCTTATCAGCCCCACAGAAGTCTGTCCTTCCTGGGTCACATACTTGCATCTTGGGCCTTGATGACACCTGTTTCCCACCAGTTATAAAAACACAAATTTTAGAGAAATTAGTGCAAATTTGAATAAAACTTTATTTATAAAGAGAAATAACCAGCATTTACAGTTTATAACATTTTCATGTATGTGTGTCATCATGAACGATAAACACATGGGGGTCAGTACAATGTAGTATGACAACCTAAAACTAAGGACACTTTGAGGAAGTTTGAGGAAATACAACGAACCCCCTAGAATTATTTTGCTTATAAAATACAAGAGGCCATGAGCATATCCTTATCCCTCCCTCTCTGTCTGACCTCAGAGCCGTGAAAAAATTCTTTCTGTTCTAATTTGCACTATCTCTTCTGTCTATAAATGAGTTCTGGTGTTGCTATGGTTAAGGTACTGGATTGCTAATCAAAAGGTCAGTGGTTCAAACAAGCTGCTCAGCAGGAGAAACATGAGGTAGTCTGCTTCCTTAAAAATTTACAGCCTTAGAAACCCTTTGGGGATCACTATGAGTTGGAGTTGACTCTGTGGCAGTGGGTTTGGTTTGGGTCTTCTGTCCATAAAATGTTTAATCATGAGATCCTCTATTTAAAATATTTCCATTGACTCCAAAACTAACTTAAATGTTTAGAACATGGTGTTTATGTCCTTTCTTTGTCTGATCACATATGCTGATCCGGTACCATCTTCCTTTGCATTCTTTCTTTGCATTGGCTACTCACCATTTTTTTCTGACCATAGGAGATACTGCCACAGCCGCACACATACTGGGCTATAAGTTCCCAGAGAGTAGTCATTCTGTCTCATATGCTCACTGCTTAACAGATAAGAGTGATATAAGTTGTATTCTTGACTTGAAATATTAGCTTCCCATGTCTAGCAGGTCTATCCCTCGACATCATGCTCTGTGTATAATTTATTTTGGCCAATGGGAGGTGAGCAGAAGTCATGTAGACCATTTCTGAACAGAAACCATAAGAACCGTTGTGTGGTTCCTGGTTCTGCCATTCCTATTTCTCCACTACTATGAGACTGATAAGTCCAAGATAGAGGCTTCT
>NW_006921994.1:2774769-2775720 GCF_000298275.1 Orycteropus afer afer | reverse complement strand
AGATGCAATCATTTTTCCATGATCACCTTCTAGAAAGTGGAGGAGCAAGAGTCTAAGTCAAGTATGCCTCACTCTACAGCTCCAACTTTACCCATACTGTGTTCCTGAAGAGATTTGCAAAGGTCTTTTTGACCTCTGAAATTTCATGGGTTATTTGCTAATTCTGATGGGTCTGAAAACATGAAGACTGTCTACAATGATCAACATTACAATGGGATGTTTAACACTGCTGCTATACAAATATGCCAAATATATTGCAAAATATCTGAGTTGTGAAGATTTCTGAGTATTACTAAAATGATATTATTGTGATAATAAATTAAATTATTTTAATCATTGTTAAGTTAAATTCTGACCATAGAAATATACAAATTGGAATGTTTCACTCCAAGTGGAACTTAACCTTTTAACTCAATAAAGGTTAATATTATTGAGATTTAAACAAGAAAGTTGTCCACAGAAAAGTAAGAAAGATAAAAAGAAAACATTAATACTTACAATTCAAACACACACACACCACCCCACATCCACATATATGCATGCATGACAATCATTCATATTTTATTTGTTGCTTTCTGATATATTTTATGCCTTGGTATCTTTAGATAATTGGATAGTAAACTAATTTTCCCTACAGTTTATATTTATGTATGATATACTGATGTTATAAATATTTAATAGTTACATAATATTGCATTGAATGTCTATAACATAATTGACTTTTTTATTATTAGATATTCAATGACTCTTTTAAAATTATTTTAAATAATTTATTTCTGTGAAGATCAGCCACCGATTTGGTAAACATTTGTTTCATTTTGTTTTCAATTTTTAAAGATTGTGAGTTTCTTTTATCATTATTGTTTTGAAATTATGTCTATTTACATTCCTGTGGTTAAATGAACTACTCAGGGCATATTCAGAAATGTGGAGCTTCCATCCCTGTCTTCT
>NW_006921994.1:2743458-2755107 GCF_000298275.1 Orycteropus afer afer | reverse complement strand
TTTTTTTGAATCAGGAATGGGTGTTGATTTTATCAAATGCCTTTTATGCCTGAATTGATATGATCACGTGGTTCTTTTTCTTTGTTTTATTTATGTGGTGGATGACTATGATTGTTTTTCTAATGTTGAACCATCCTTGCATACCTGGTATGAACCCTACTTGGTCATAAGGTATTATTTTTTTGATATGTTATTGGATTCTATTGGCTAGGATTTTGTTGAAGATTTTTCCATCTATATTCATGAGGAATATTGGTCTGTAGTTTTCCTTTTGAGTGATGTCTTTGCCTGGTTTTGGTATCAATATTATGCTACCTTCATAAAATCCATTTGGGAAGTCTCCATCCTTTTCTGTGTTCTGAGATAGTTTGAGTAAGATTGGTGTCAGTTCTCGGAATGTTCCATAGGATTCTCCAATGAAACCATCTGGGCCAGGGCTTTGTTTTGTTGGTAATTTTTTCATGACCTGTTTAGGTTCTTCTTTTGTTATGTTCAAATTTTCCACCTCAGAGTGTTAGTTTAGGTAAATAGCTGTTTTTAGAAATCTGTCCATTTCTTCTAGATTTTCAAATGTGTTGGCATATAGTTCTTCATAGTATGCTGATGTTAACCTTTTAATTTCTGTTGGTTCATTGTGACATTGCCCAACTCGTATATTTTGTATTCTTTCCCTATTTTCTTTTGTTAAATTTGCCAGTGGTTTGTCAATTTTACTAATCTTTTCGAAAAACCAACTTATTTATTTTTTTTATTGTGATTTGGGTGAAGTTTTACAGAGCAAATTTACTTTTCATACAGTGGTTCACAGATACTTTGTCTCATGACATTGACCACAGTTTACCACAATGCAACAGCTCTCCTCCCACTTCCTCCCCATAGTTACCTCTTCCTTGTGTCCATCCCTCCATGCACTCCTGCCCCCTGAGCTATCTCCTTGTACATAAGGAGCCCCCCTTTTTTTTCCCCCCATGATTGTTCTCTCCAAGGAATGTATCAACTTGAGGTAAATGTTCAACTCATATGCCTGTCTTTTGTTTGGCTGGAAACCACAGGTGTGGGTTCAATTCCAGATCTGAAGGGAAGCTAGGGGCCATAGTCTCAGTGGTTCTACCAGGCTCTATCAGACCAGCAAACCTGGTCGCCCCCACCCTTTTTTTTCTCCAAATGAGTTTGAGTCAAAAAACCAACTTCTGGTCTTATTGATTTTTTCTATTTTCTGTTTTATTTATTTCTGCTTGAATGTTTGTCATTTCTTCTGGTGACAGTAACCTTTTTTTGATGATCTTTTTCTGCTTTTTGGAGATGTTGTGGTAAAGGATTGATTTTGGCTCCTCCTTCTTTTTTGATGTGTGCATATATTGCTAAAAATTGACCTCTGATCACTGCTTTGGTTCTGTCCCAAAGATTTTGGTATGTGGTGTTTTCATTCTCATTTGATTCAAGGAATTTTTTTTTTTTTAAATCATTTTTCATTTCTCCTATTACCCAGTCATTTTCAAGACGGTTGTTATTCTGTTTCATGTGTTTTTTCTCTTTCTGGTGATATTCCTATTGTTGATTTCTCATTTTATAGCAAGGTAATCTGAGAATATGCTTTGCAGTATTTCAATGTTTTTAAATTCATTAAGACTTGCTTTGTGGCCTATTTTATGGTCTATCCTGGAAAATGTTCCATGTGCACTGGAAAAGAATGTATACTGTGCTGTTGTTGGGTGAGGTGCTCTGTGGATGTCTATAAGGTCAAGTTGGTGGATTGTATTGCTTAGTGCTTCTGCGTCTTTGTTGAATTTCTTTCCAGTTCTATTTTGATTGAAAATAGTGTATTAAAATCTCATAGTATGACTGTGTAGTCATCTATTTGTCTTTTCAATTCTGTTAAAATCTGATTTATGTATTTTGGGGCTCTTTCATTGGGTGCATAGATATCTATTATGGTTATGTCCTCTTGTTCAGGCGATATTTTAATCATTATATAATGTCCTTGCTTGTCTTTTATGGTGTTTTTTGTCTTAAAGTCAATTTCATCAGAAATTAATATTGCCACTTCTGCTCTTTTTTGGTTGCCATTTGCTTAATATATCTTTTTCCAACCTTTGATTTTCAGTCTATTTTTGTCTTTCTCTCTAAAGTGCATCTCTTGTGGATAGCATATTGATGGGTTATGTTTTCTTATCCAGTCTGCAACTCTCTGTCTCTTGAGTGGTGCATTTAATCTATTTACATTCAGTGTAATTATTGATGAGTATGAATATTTGTTGCTGTCATTTTGTTATGTGTTTTTTCATGGTGATGCAGATTTCTTTGTTCCATATAATTTTCTGTACTGAGCTCATTTTGTTTATGAATCATGCTATCACTTCCTTCATTGTTATTGTTTTAGTATTTGCTAAATATTTGTGCTTGTCCTCTTTTTAATTTTTATAAAATAAAGGTGAAGATTTATCATTTTTCTTTGAAATTACCCTGTGATTTAGAATTTTCTTCCCAAGTTTAGAACAGTCTGTTCTATTTTGCAATTTTCTTGACTTCCTCCCCATTTAGAAGTTCTGTAACTACACTATTTTTTCCCTCTTTTTGGTTTGTACTTGTCCTCATTTGCCAATTGATGTCCCTGGTTCCCTGCTTACAATCTTGTAGGTTTATTTACTTTGGATACTTCCATAACTGGTTTAGTTTCTGCACTATGCTATCATGTCTTAATTGTTAGCCGTTGTCTGCTATCATTGGTTCTCTGTCCAAATGATACCCTTTAGCATCTCTTGTATGATTGGTCTTGTTTTAACAAATTCACTTAATTTCTGCTTACCTGGAAATGTCCTGATTTCACCAACATGTTTGAGGGACAATTTTTCTTAGTATATAATTCTTAGCAGCTCTAGTGGCATAGTGTCTAAGGCATTTGACTGCTAACCAGAAGGCTGAGGGTTCAAACCCACCAGCCACTCTTTGGAAGGAAGACTGGGTAATCTAATTCTGTAGAGATACTGCCTCAGAAACCCAAGGAGGGGTTGCAGGATGGACTCAATGACAGTGAGTTTTCTTAATATTGTTACGTTCTATATATGTAATTCTTGGTTGGAAATATTTTTCTTTCAGGGTTTTATATATACCATCCTTCTTGTCTGCATGGTTTCTGCACTTTTTAGGTAACTTTTCATTTTTCCCATGCTGCTTTCAGGATTCTTTCTTTGCCTTTGTTTTTGGTGAGTTTGATGATGATATGTCTTGGTGATTTTCTTTTAGGGTCTATCCTGTTTGGTGTTCATTGGACTTTTTGAATGGATATATTCTTATCTTTCATCGTATCAGAAAAATTCTTTTCCAACAAATCTTGTACAATTGTCTCTGTGGTTTATTTGTCTCTTCCTGTTCTGGAATTCCAATTAAAACCCACTGCTGTTGAGTCAGATCCAACTCATAGTGACCCATCCTTGGGTTTCCAAGGCAGTATCACTATGGAAGTAGATTGCCCAACCTTCCTCCAAGGAGTAGCTGGTGGGTTTGAACCACCAACCTTCTGGTTAACAATAATGCCTAATGCCTTAGTCATTATTCCTTTCAATGGCATCCCACATGAACCTTACGCTTTCTTCATTTTGTTTTGATCTTTTTTCTGATTGATCCCTGTCCAAAGTAGTATTAAGGTATTTGTCTTTAATCTCACTAATTCTGCCTTCCATTGATTTGATTCTTTTCCTTTGCTCATGCAATGTATTATCTATTTCTGAAAATTTATTATTAATCACCTGGATTTCTTTCTATAGATTTTGTATCATTTCTTATTTTTAATTTATTTTGCATTTCATTCTTGTATTGTCTTCTGAAATTGTTCTAGTGTTTTCTCTGTGTTTTCCTCAATTTTGTCAGTGTTTTCCTTTATCTGACTCTCAATCTGTTGAAGATACCTAAATATAATTCTTTTGAATTCCTTGTCAGGGAGTTCCAATGCTGTATCTTTGTCAGGGATGTGTTTTGGGTCTGTATCCTGGTCCCTTGTTTCTACTGCTTTATCTTGCTCCTTTGTGTGGACTGTGATGGTCTGTTGTCTCCAAGACATTGTGACATTTTTGTGTTTATATTTAATTGGTGATTGTATGTTGGAGTGGTTTGCCCACGATTTTTGTTTTCTTTGAATGTTATCTGAGTAAGCAAGCAATGTTTTCTGAGTTAGCTCTATTCACTAGTTGGCAGCACTTATGCACTTACCACCTATCTCCTTTCCAGTTGTCAGCCTCCCATATGTCCTTACTGTCCTTGGCAAGTGGAGCCTAGTCTTAGGTTCCTGGAATCTGAACAAGAATGCTGCCACTTTAAATATTCTAAATGGCCACTGTTTGTAAATATTCAAAATGGCTGTGTCCTCCAAACAGACAAAAGTCCACAGCTCAGTTTGTCTCCTTCTTTGTGGTTTCCCTTTTTAGTCATCAGCCACCAGAGCAGTTGTCCATGGATCCCTTGGCAAGAAGGGCTGATTTTTAGGTTAATTCTCAGGTCCTAAAACCACTTGGAAATATTCAGGCTGTCAGTGCCATCAGGATAGCTGACAGTTCACAGTTCCATTTGTCTCCTTATTCACTGTTTTCATTCAGGTTCTTCTACTAGTTGATGTTTAATCCAATTCTCTATCTTTCCTTTCAAAACTCAGGGCTCCAGGATTATCTTCTGTATCTGGTTTCCCCTTTGTTTGTTGAAGAGGGCATGTGTAGGTTATTTCCTATTCCTCCATCTTACCAGAAGTCTTGTCTAAAATTGAAAGTTTTTTACATGATGTCTTAGTTATCTAGGAGCTCTGGTAGCCATAGCGCCTAAGGCACTTGACTACTAACCAGAAGGCTGGTGGTTCAAACCCACCAGCCAATCCTTGGAAGAAAGTTTGGGCAATCTACTTCTGTAGTGATACTCCCTCGAAAACCCACAGAGGGATTGCTATGAGTTGGGTCCAACTTGATGGTACATAACAACAACAAAAACAACAACTTAGTTATCTAGTCCTACTAGAAGAGAAACACCATGAGGGTGACTTTAACAAACTGAAATTTATTCTCTCACCATTTATGAGGCTAGAAGTTGAACTTCAAGGCACGGGGTGCAGGAGAAGCCTCTGTTGGCTCTGGAGAAAGGTCCCTGTCTTTTTTCAGTTTCTTTCTCTGCAATCTCCATGCTTTGTGGCATCTATCTTCCCCCATCTCTGCTTTCTTCTCGATCCCTAATCTTTTTTTTAATATCTCAAAGGTGATTATCTTAAAACACACCCTACACTGACCTCTTAACATAACAAAGACAGCCCATTCCCAAATGAGACTATTATCACAGGTAGTGAGGTTAGGATTTGCAACACAAATTTTTGAGCACACAATTCAATCTGCAACACATGGCAAATTTGATGACCTACCCTAAGGACATTGTTAACTCATTGTGGCCTCTTTGCCATACCCTGAAGTTTTGGATTAGGTGTACCTTAGTCTTCAGAGAGACACCTTTGTTCTTCAGCACTTTAAAAAGCTCTTTTGCGGAAGATTTGTCCAGTGCAATGCATTGTCTGATTTCTTGACTATTGCTTCTACGGATAGTGATTGTAGAATCAACTTAGATGAAATCTTTGAGAACTTCAATCTTTTCTCCATTTGTTATGACGTTTATTGGTCCAGTTGTGAGGATTTTCATTTCCTTTACATTGAGGTGTAATCCATATTGCAGACTGTAGTCTTTATTTTTCATCAGTAAGGGCTTCAAGTCATCTTCAATTTCAGCAAGCAAGGTTGTGTCATCTGCATATTACAGGTTGTTAATGAGTCTTCCTCCAGTCCTGATGCTGTGTTTTCTTCATATAGTCCAGCTTCTCTGATTATTTGCTCAGCATACAGATGGAATAAGTATGATGAAAGGATACAACCCTGATGCACTCCCATCCTGATTTTAAATCTTGCAATATTCCCTTGTTCTGTTAAAATGACAGCCTCCTTGTTTATGTGCAGGTTCCTCGTGAGCACAACTAAGTGTTCTGGTATTCTCATTCTTCTCAATGTTATCCATAATTTGTTATGATCCACATAGTCAAATGCTTTTACATAGTCAATAAAATCCAAGTAAACATCTTTCTGGTATTCTTTGCTTTCAGCCAAGATCCATCTGACATAGCAATGATATCCTATGTTCCATACCCATTAAAATGGATGTCCATTTGCCGAAAAATGAAACAAGGTCCATATTACACACCATACACAAAAATTAACTCAAGGTGTATCAAAGACATAAACATAAAAGCTAAAACTGTAAATTGGTATCAATGCATTGAATTTATTCTTTAGATGGTCTCCAAATTCAGGTGGGATATAATCAAGGTCACATTTTGGCTCTCATGGACTTGTTTTAATTGTCTTCAGCTTCAACTTGCATATGAGCAAGTGATGTTCTGCTCCACAATCAGCTCCTGCTCTTGTTTTGGCTGAATATATTGAGCTTCTTTATCACCTCTTTCCACAAATGTATTTAATCTGATTCCTCTGTATTTCATTTGACAAAGTCCACATGTATAGCTGCCATTCCTGTGGTTGAAAAAAGGTATTTGCAATAAATAAGTCATCAGTCTTACAAAATTCTGTTGTGTGTCTCTGGCATCATTTATATCACCAAGACCATATCTTCCAGCTACTGTTGATTTTTGCTTTGTTTCCAACTTTTGCATTCCAGTCACCAGTCAACACATCTTGATTGCATGTTTGGTCTATTTCAGACTGCAGGAGATGGCAAAAATTTTCAATTTCCTTTCTGTTTTCAGTTGGCTTGGTGGTTGGTGCATAAATTTGAATAATAGTCATATTAACTGGTCTTCCTTGTAGGCATATGGATATTATCCTAACTGACAGCACTGTACTTCAGGATCGATCTTGAAACATTCTTTGTGATGATGAATGCCACACCATTCCTCTTCAATTTTTAATTCCCAGCATAGTAGATTATATGATTGTCTGATTCAAAATGGCCCAAACCAGTCCATTCCAGTTCATTAATGCCTAGGATATTGATCTTTATGTGTTCCATTTCATTTTTGACAACTTCCAATTTTCCTAGATTCACTCTTCATACATTCCATGTTGTAATCTTTAATGGATGTTTGCAGCTCTTTCTTCCCATTTTGTGTCATGCCACATTAACAAATAGAGGTCCATTCACATCAAGATCAACTCTACTGGAGGAAGCAGCTCTTCCCCAGTCATATTTTGAGTTCCTTTCATCCTTAGTGACTCATCTTCTGGGACTGTATCAGACAATGTTTCAAGACTATTCATAAAGTTTTCCAGTAATATATCAGACAGTGTTTCACTGGCCAATTCTTTGAGAAGTGGATGGTCCCTTCCTTCTTCCAAGTCTGTCTGGAAGTTCTGCTGAAACCTGTCCACCATGGATAAACCTGCTGGTATTTGAAATACCGGTGGCATGGCCTCCAGACTCAAAGCAACACACAAGCCACCACAGCATGACAAACTGACAGATATGTGGTGGAAGACGAAAGAAGAGTTGATGCTTTTGAGTTGTGGTGTTGGTGAAGTATACTGAAAGTAACATGGACGGGCAGAAGAACTAACAAATCTGTCCTGGAAGACATGTAGCCAGAATGCTCCTTAGAAGCGAGAATGAGCAGAACTATATCTCACCTTCTTTGGTCATGTTGTCAGAAGGGACCATTCTCTGGAGAAGGATAGCTCAGTAAAGTTGAGGGTCAGCAAAAAGGAAAAAAGGGGTGGGGGGAGCAAGGTCCTCAAAAAGATGGATTGACACAGTGGCTGCAGCACTGAGCTCAGGTATAGCAAGGATTGTGAGGCTGGTGAAGGACAGTGTTTCATTCCATTGTACATAGGGTGGTTATGAATTGGAGCTGACTTGATGGCATCTAACAACAACAACAACATACATTTTTCACTCTCTTTTTCTGTAGTGCATCTGATAGCTTTCTTTACACCATCAGGCCATGATTATGCAATCCTACTTGTGGTGGGTCATGTGGCCAGGTGAGATTAAGAGCTCATGCATGAGGTTCTGCATTTAGTTGAGAATTCTAGGAATAAAAAAAAAAAATCAGTGCTGGAAACTCCACGTGTACAATTGATTTAAATGACACAAATTCAGAGATGGTAATTGCCTTGAATCAGTGAGTAACAACCTATTCACTGTTTGTCCTGCAGGAGGTACTCTAACCTGGGAATAATGAAACTGGGATCCCACTACCACCACATGTTGTGGGTGAGTGGACCATGACTTAGACCACCCCATGTGTATGAGAATAGAACCGTGCTCCTTAAAGTTTTCAAGAGCTGACTTTTTGGAAGTAGATCACCAGGTCTTTCTTCTGAGGTACATTTGGATGAACTTGGACCACTAATGTTTTGGTTAACAACCAAGCATTTTAGTCGCCTGAACCACCAAAGGATTATAGAAGGTGAGATAGGAAATTAAAAAAAAAAAAAATGAAACAAATATCAACAACAAAAAATAGAGCTATAGTGGAAAAAAGGAGCAAGAGAAAGTCAGAGAAGATGTCTCCCTACCTGGTTCTTTTCTCCCACAGGAGACAATTGTACATGATATAGTTCATATCCTGGCCTGAAACAGCAATAGAAAGATTTGCTCTAAAATTTGAGTTCTTTCTAAGTTTCACATGAATCATGGCTCAGTATAAAGAAAATATTGATCAAAGCAAGACAGAATACCAATATGTTTCATACACTATGAAAGACTTGATCTTGCCTTCTGATAGGAAGAATGTTGCATGGCATCAGCTCTACCACGTTCTGATAGATTTGACTTGCTGTGTAAATATATTTAACAACTGTTTCTTGTGGTTTGGAGGATATGGTCATGCTTACAAATGTTGTACATACTCATTCTCAAAGTTTTCTCACGCTAGCATCTAAAATCATGGACTATTTCCAAAACATAATTCTTTAAATTGAAACATATATATATATATATATATATAAAATTAAAGAAATAAATGAAAATACTATGTAAGGATTACTAAGATTTTAAGGACTTATAGTGAAACGTCAGAACCAATCTACACACCCACACAAGTGTTTAAAGGGAAATCTTGACACCTAGCGTACCATGCTCCTGTTATAGCCACCAGAGTACAGGAGTCCTGGTGGTGTAATGGATAAGGCATTTGGCTGCTAATCAGAAGGTCAGCAATTCAAACCCACAAGCTGCTCTGCAGAAGGAAGATGGAGATATCTATTTCTGTAATGAGTTGAAAACCCAAAGGGGGTCATTATGAGTCAGAACTGACTTGATAGCAATGAGTTTGGTTTTGATTTTGGTGTATTGTTCCGCAGACAATGGGTGTCTTTGTGTCTTTGGGGGGTCTCTGGGTGGTACAAATGGTCAATATGCTCAGTTGCTAACCAATAGGTGGGAGGTTCTAGTCCACCCAAGGCACCAGAGAAGAAAGGCCATTTTTTTTTTTTTTTTTTTTGTGATCTACTTCCAAAAAGTAAGCCACTGAATATCCAGTGGAGCACAGTCCTGCTCGGGCACACATGAGACTGCCATTGGCAAAGGTGACTCAACTGCAGCTGGTTGGCATAAGGGTCTTTGAAGCAGGCATTTTATTCCTGAGCTTTGCTTGACTGTACTTCACCACATTTCCTCGACACCCTGTATCAGATTGGCTGTTATAAACTACAGAGTTTAACTCTGATCCTGCCATCTATCCATCAGCAGCCAATCAAAGGTGGCAGGCATAAGAATAGGCTAACAGGAGGCATAGACAACTTATGCTGCAGCATTGCAAGAAGACAGTTAAAAGGACCCAGCAGAGCACTGGTCCCTATGCTCATGCTGGCAGCTGCCTTTCTACAAATGTATTCCTCTTTCTGCTTCTGGGTTTTCCTGTTATTGGGACCCCAGTTACAAGGTCACCATCTTTTGCAATCTCTCAGTGAGGATTTCCACCATATCTCTTTTCTTCCTTCTTCCCTTTCTGGTCAAAACTGCTAAAGGAAACCCAAGTTCTCTGCATCCACTTACTGCCCACTTTGATCCACTTTGCAATGGGAAAGGCAGCAACTTGCCTCCCCTAGCTGCATGAACTAAGGTTAGTTTACTTATAAGGTAGTTTTTATTTTACCATCTGTAGAGTCTGCTTGTTGTGCTCGGATGGTTTGCATGTTGCTATAATGCTCCTTAGAAGTGAGAATGGCCAGACTTCATCTCACCTTCTTTGGTTATATTGTCAGAAGGGACCAGTCACTGGAGAAGGTTAGCATGCTTGGTAAAATAGAGGGTCAGCAAAAAGGGGAAGACACTTAATGGGACTAGTTGACACAGTGGCTTCAATGATACTTCAAGCACATCAAGGTTTGGGAGGATGATGCAGGAACAGGCAGGGTTTCATTCTGTTGTGCGTAGGGTCACTGTGAGTCAGAGCCAACTCAACGGCACCTAACAATAACAACATGATGCTGGAAGCTATGAGTCCAGTGTTTCAAATGCAAGCAGGGTCACCCATGGTAGACAGGTTTCAGTAGAGCTTGCACACTAAGATAGACTAGGAAGAACCAGCTGGCAATATGCTTTGGAAAATTAGCCATTGAAAACCAGAGAGATCACAATAGAATGGTGTTCAATACAGTGCTGGAAGAGGAGCTGCCTAAGCTGGAAGACACTACACAATAGCTCCAAAAACAGACTTACGTACCAACGACAAGGAAGATGGGGCAGGATTGGGCAATATTGTGTGCTGCTACACATGGGGCGGGTCGACCAGGAGTCTGAACCATCTCAAGGGCAACTAACAACAAAAAACAAAAGCAAAAACAAAACCTCTTGCCATCAAGTCACCTCTGACTCAAAACAACACTATAGGACAGAGTACAACTGCCCCACAGGGTTTCCAAGGCTATAAATCTTTACAGAAGTAGACTGCCTTATCCTTCTCCCACCAAGTGGCTAGTGGGTTCAAATCACTGACCTTTTGGTTAGCAGCTGAGCGCTTAACCACTGAGCCACCAAAACATTGTACATTTACTCTATTGACCAAAACTACTGCCATCAAGTCAATTCCTTCTCATAGTGACTCCCATTGGGTTTCCAAGGCTGTAAATCTTTACAGAAGCAGACTCCCTCCTCTTTCTTCCATGGACTTGCTGGTGGGTTTGAACCACAAAGCTTTTGGTTAGCAGCCAAATACCTTAACCGCTACGCCACCAGAGCTTCTTACATTTACTCTCTCCAAACCAAACTCACTGCCATCAAGTCACTTCTGACTCATAGCGACCTGCATTCGGTTTCTGAGGCTGTAAATCTTTATGAAGTAGATTGCCCCATCTTCCTTCTGCAGAGTGGCTGTTGAGTTTGAAATGCTGACCTTCTGGTTAGCAGTCAAATGACTTATTCACTATGCCACCAGAGCTCCTTACATTTACTCTATAGGCACTGAATAATATTTAACTAAATGCCTGTATATCTGTATATTTCACAATATTATTATGATGGAATTAAGCAATTTTGAACAAAGTTTTGTGTTCAATAATAATTATATATCAGGATTGGAGGAAGAATCATTAACAACCTGAAAAATACAGACTATACAACTTTGCTTGCTGAAAGTGAGGATCACTTGAGGCACTTACTGATGAAGGTTGAAGAATA
>NW_006921994.1:2735869-2742606 GCF_000298275.1 Orycteropus afer afer | reverse complement strand
AGGCTGAGGAATCTACTTCTGTAGAGATACTGCCTCGGAAACCCAAGGAGAGGTCACTATGAGTCGGATTTGACTCCATGGCAGTGAGTTTGTTTTCTGGTATGAAATGCTTTTCTTAAGACTGGATGAAACATCTTCACTCTTCAGATTCACCTTGTGGGTCTGCTGTCCAAGTAATGCATCTCTTTTAAATGTGTTTTGTTTTATTTAAATTTTGTCATGATGCTGAAGAGATAAAACTGATTTTACTGCATCTTTTTTTTTCTAACATACTTACCAAAAATATACAGGATTGGAGTTGATTGGGAATTGAGAATGATTTATAAACTTTAGATGTCAATACAATACCTACAAGTAACATTTCTGCAATGAAATTCCACATACCAAATTTCCAAAAAAGTCTTTAGATTCTACTCATTCTAGACATTCAGAGATTGACTGTAAGACCTTAATTCTTGTCTAGTTATTTCATCAGTATGTATATATTTTATTTCTCAAACTCTTTGAGAGCAGAAATTATGTGCAGCAATTCTATGTATCATCCATAATATCTAACTTGGAGCTACCTGGGTGAATGTGTTGAATGGAAAAATGTTCATAATATTCACTACCACTTATCAATTCATTCTCTCCTCTATTTTTTGCACCCATCCACAAAATCAGTGTCTAATAATAATTATAACAATAACAATAACTTCATTTTTGGGGTAGGTTTCAGTGCGAGCATCCAAAAATAAATTACATATATATAATCCACAGTCCTGGTGTGTGTGTGTGTATATATATATAATATTAATATAATGAATATATGTATACATATGTATACATATATTCATTATATATATACGTGTATGTGTGTGTATATATAATGAAAAATGCAAAACACAACACACTGCTGTCAAGTTGGATCTGAGTCAAAGAGACCCCTCCTTGTGTTTCTGAGGAAGTATCTCTATGGAAGTAGATTGCTCAACCTTCCTTCTGAGGAGTGGCTGGTGGGTTTGAACTATTAGCCTTCTGCTTAGCAGTCCAGTGCCTTAAGCACTACGCTACCAGAGCTCCTATATAATGAATACACATATACATATATTCATGGTAAGGAGGAAAGAGCTAGGAAGGACGCTCCTACTACCTTCTCTGTAGCAATAGGGTTTACTTCCTTAGTTTCAGTTGAAATTCTTTCCTTCCCTGGCCTTTTCTCATTCGGTCTTTTTACTCCTGATCTTGCCTATGACCAGTTCAATTCATAGCCACAAGATTTGCCTTCCTGAGCTTTTTGCAGAGTTTCCTGCTGCCTCAATCCAGGACTGAAGCCCTTTGTGCTTGGAGAGGTGCACGTGCCCACCTGGGATTGAGCAGAAGCAGAAACAATGAGCTGCAATGGGTGGGCTCAGCCCATTCTTCAGCCAAATTACCTACTGTAGAAAAATGTGTGCAACTCCTCCAATTTGGAAATGCCTCAAATGACCCATGGAGAGGAAGGTGGGGAATAAGGGAGTTTTCTCAAAAGGAATTGGGGCATAAACAATGTACTGATAATGATGACTCTCCCTGCCTTTTTGCACAAATTACTCTACAGGGAGAAATGTGGAAGCAGACACAAAGGAGCCTGGCTTTCAAGTCAAATGTCCACTGTCTTTGTTGGAGTTGAATCATAACTACTGTTCTTTTTCAGAGTGATCAGGTTGATTTTAAAACTGTCAACCCTCACCCACAAAACAGCCTGTGCATTCCAAAGTCTGAAAAGTTTAAGAATATCAATGTGATTATCTATTTTAAAACATTACTTAAGAAGCACTACTTAAGAAAGGGGAGGGAGGAGGAAGCAATGTGCAGAATTGTAAAAATGGTTCTAAAACAAACCAGTGATTTACAACAGAAAACTGGAAAATTTTGAGGTTCTATTTCCACCTGACTTAGCATGCTTCTTTCAGCGAATCTGCTGAATTCTCCACCTTGGTTTTGTCATTTAAAACATGAGGATAATGATCTTTCTTGGAGTGGAATAGACAATTCTTCTGGTCTCAACTAGTATTAGTCAAGCACTTCATGGCAAAAAAAAAGTCATTATTATTTAACAGTAAAATGTGCTCAAATTTGCTTAAATCCATTGGAAATGTACTGCTGCAGTCCACGGACATTCAACTAAATATTATTTAATGCCCTTAGAGCAGGAGCACAACTTTTAGCATTTAATCCCCTCTAGAGATGGCAAAAAATAATTACCTTAAGACTCAACTAAAACCTAACACACACTGGAAAACTTCAGATCAAATTGAGAGCTTCAGGGAAGAGAATCATCCATTTCCATAATTAAGTTTTCTGCTTAAAATGACTTGGAAATATTAGGGAAGAGAAGTCATTTGGTCCTTGAGTCACTCACTGGTTTATTCAGCTATATTACACTCTGCTGGAGCTCTGGTAGCATAGTGGCTAAGACACTTGCCTGCTAACCAGATGGCTGGCGGTTCAAACCCACCAGCCACTCCTCGGAAGGAAGGTTGGGCAATCCTACTTCCGTAGTGATACTGCCTCGGAAACCCAAGGAGGGGTTGCTATGAGTCGGGGCCGACTCGACGGCACATAACAACAACAACAACAACACTCTGCTACCCTTCAAAAGGGGAAAGAGAGAAACAAAGGGAAGAGTCTATGAACCTGTGCGGCCACAAGGCATTACCTTTTAAGAATCAAGTTTGCTTTTCTAAAAAAGGAGGGACTTATTTAAAATAAGACATTTAAGAGCAGATTAATGACTGATGACCTCTATTGGGCTATAGATTGACAAGTTTGCAATTATCTGTAACCACCTGTTGTTGTTGTTAGGTGCCATCGAGTCATCTCTGGTTCACAGTGACCCTGTGCCCAGCAGAATGAAACAATGCCCGGTCCTGTGCCAGCCTCATGATCCTTGCTATGCCTAAGCCTATCATTACAGTCACTGTATCCATCCATCTTGTTGAGCGCCTTTTCCTTTTTTGTTGACCCTCCACTTTACCAAGCATGATATCCTTCTTCAGGGAATGGTTCCTTCTGACAACATGACCAAAGTAGGTGAGACAAAGTTTGGCCATTCTCAACTTCCAAGGAGCATTCCTGCTGCACTTCATTCAGGACAGATTCATTAGTCCTTTTAGCAGGCTGTGCTACTCTTGGTATTCTTCACCAACACCACAACTCAAAAGCATCAACTCTTCTTTGGTCGTCCTTATTCATTGCCCATTTCTCACATGAATAAAAGGGAATTGAAAATACCATGGCTTGTGTCAGGCGCACCTTAGTCTTCAAGGAGACATCTTTGCTCTTCATCACTTGAAAGAGGTCCTGTGCAGAAGATTTGCCCAATGCAATACATTGTCTGGTGTCTTGACTGCTGCTTCCATTGGTGTTGATTGTAGAACCAAGTAATACGAAGTCCTTGGCAACTTCAATCTTTTCTCCATTTATCATAAAGCTGTTTATTGGACCAGTAGTGAGGATTTCTGTTTTCTTTATATTGAGGTGTAATCCATCCTGCAGACTGTACTCTTTAATCTTCATCAGTAAGTGCCTCAAGTTCTCTTCATTTTCAGCAAGCAAGTTGTGTCATCTGCATATTGAAGGCTGTTAATGATACTTCCTCCAATCCTGAAGCCACATTCTTCTTCATATAGTCCATCTTCTCAGATCATTTGCTCAGCATACAAGTTGAATAAGTATAGTGAAAGGATACAACCCTGATACACTCCCTTCTTGATTTTTTAACCATGCAGTATCACCTTGTTCTGTTCAAACGACAGCCTCCTAGTATATATACAGTTCCTCATGAGTATAATCAGGTGTTCTGGAATTCCCATTCTTCTCAATGTTACCCATAATTTGTAATGATCCACACAATTGAATGCATTTGCATAGTCAATAAGACACAAGTAAACATCTTTCTGGTATCCTTTGCTTTCAGCTAAGATCTCTCTGACATCAGCAATGATATCCCTTGTTCCACGTCCTCTTCTGAATCCAGCTTTCATTTCTGGAAGCTCTCTGTCAATATACTGCTGCAATCGTTTTTGAATTATCTTCAGTAAGATTTTACTTGCATGTGATATTAATGATATTGGTCGATAATTACCACATTCTGTGGGATCACCTTTCTTTGGAATGGGTACAAATATGGATATCTTCCAGTCAGTTAGCCAGGTAGCTGTCTTCAAAATTTCTTGGCATAGTCAAGTAAGTGCCTCCAGCACAGCATCTATTTGTTGAAACATCTCATTGGGTATTCCGTCAGTTCCTGGAGCCTTGATCTTTGCCAATTCCTTTAGTGCAACTTTGACTTCTTCCTTCAATACCATTGGTTCTTGATCATATGCCACCTCCTGAATTGGATGAACATCGACTAATTATTTTTGGTATGGTGAATCTGTGTATTCCTTCCATCTTCTTTTGATGTTTTCTGCATCATTAAATATTTTGTCCATTGAATCTTTCAGTATTGCAACTCAAGTCTTAATTTTTTTTCCTCAGTTCTTTCAGCTTGAGAAATGCTGAGTATTTTTGGTTTTCTAACTCCAGGTGCTTGCACATTTCATTATAGTAATTGACTTTGTCTTCTCTCTGAAATCTTGCTCTTTGAAATCTTCTGTTCAGCTCTTTTATCTTGTCATTTCTTCCACTTGCTCCAGCTACTGTCTGTTCAAAGGCAAGTTTCAGAGTCTCTTCTGACATCCGTTTTGGTCTTTATTTCCTTCCCTGTCTTTTCAATGACCTCTTGCTTTCTTCATGGATGATGTTCTTGATGTCATCCCACAATTTTTCTTGTTTTCGGTCATTGGTGTTCAATGCATCAAATCTATTCTTTAGATGGTCTCTAAATTGAGGAGGGATATATTCCAGGTCACATTTTGGCTCTGGTGGACTTGTTTTAATTGTCTTCAACTTTGACTTGAACATGCATATGAGCAGTTGTTGGTCTGTTCCACAATTATCTCCTGGCCTTCTTTTGGCTGAAGATATTGAGCTATTCCATCACCTTTTGCCACAGATGTGGTCAATCTGACTCCTGTGTATTCCATCTGGTGAAGTCCATGTGTATAGCCACTGTTTGTGTTGTTGTAAAAAGATATTTGCAATGAATAAGTCATTGGCCTTACAAAATTCTATCATGCTGTCTCCAGTATTATTTCTATCACCAAGGCAATATTTTCCTACTACTGGTAACTCTTCTTTGTTTCCAACTTCTGCATTCCAATCACCAATGATAACCAACACATTTTGATTGCATGTTTGGTCAATTTCAGACTGGAGAAGTTGGTAGAAATCTTCAATTTCCTCATCTTTGGCTTTGGTGGTTGGTTGGTTCATATATTTGAATAACAGTAGAATTAACTGGTCTTCCTTGTAGATGCATGGATATTATCCTATCTCTCACAGTGTTGCACTTCAGGACAGTTCTTGACACAGTCTTTGTGATGATGAATGCCACACCATTCCTCTTCAATTTGTCATTCCCGGCATAGTATATCATATGGCTGTCTGATTCAAAATGGCCCAAACCAGTCTATTTCAGCTCACTAATACCTAGGATACAAGTTCCAATTTTCCAAGATTTATACTTCATACATTCTATGTTCCAATTATTCATGGATGTTTGCATATGTTACTACTCATTTTGAGTCGTGCCACATCAGCCAATGGAGGTCCTGAAAGCTTTACTCTATCCGTATCATTAAGGTCATCTCTACTCTGAGTAGTCAGCTCTTCCCCAGTCAAATTTTGAGTGTCTTCCAACTTGAGGACCTCATCTTCTGGTACTATACCAGACAATGTTTCAGGGCTATCCATAAAGTTTTCCAGTAATATATCAGACAGTGTTTCACTGCTATTCATAAGGTTTTCACTGCCAATTCTTTGAGAAGTGGATGCCCTCTTCCTTCTTCGAAGTCTGTCTTAGCTTGGAAGCTCCACTGAAACTTGTCCTCCAGGGTAACCCTGTTGGCATTTTGCAACACCGGTGGTATAGCCTCCAGCCTCTCAGCAAAAAGTAAGCCACGACAGGATGATAAACTGGCAGACAACTTCATCTCCCTTAGTTGTTCCTAACTGCTCTGTGCCTCCCAACCTAGCCTTAAAATGGAGCCAGCCCCAAATGAAAAGCAGCCTCTGAGTCCCAAATCCACTTAACTTGGTCCCAGCCTTAAAATAGAGCCACCTCAAGTGAAAAACATCCTCCAAGCCCTGTGACTGCCTACCTCAGTCCTTGGCCTTAAAATAGAGCCATACCCAAGTGAAAAGCAGTCCCTGAGCCCCACTGTAACCACTTAATTTGGCTAAATAATAACTACCAAACCCACTGCCATTGTGTCAATTCTGACACATAGTGACCCCTATTGGGTTTCTGAGGCAGTAAATCTTTACAGAAGTAGATTGCCCAGTCTCCCTTCTGTGGAGTGGCTCATGGTTTGAACTGCCAACCTTCTGGTTAGCAGTCAAATGTCTTAGCACTATACCATTAGAGCTCCTTAATAATAACTACCATGTAATCTATATTCTTAATTTTCACATGGGACTGGAATTGTTTCTTAAGAAAGCTGTTTTATGACTTTAGGCAGCCATGATGAAAGTTCCTATATATGATTACACGAGTGAAGTTTGTTCACAGTTGTAGCTCTTGGTACACAAAGTAGAATCACACCACTGAGAATTATACCAGGAACAAATATCATCTATCTTTGAGTCTTCCAGGGCATCCTGTGCCATTT
>NW_006921994.1:2731958-2735454 GCF_000298275.1 Orycteropus afer afer | reverse complement strand
TTTTGGAGGCAAAGTCTGAGTTCAAAGTGCCAGGTCTGGGGGCAGGATGAAAGCCCCTCAACTTTGGGCTTCAGCTCTGGCTCTTGCTCCTGGCCCACTGAAGCTGGGGGCTTTCTTTGCTCAGGCAGCTGCTGGCTTCTGAGCCTGACAAGCCCAAGGTCAACAAGTAAAAAGGCATGGTCCAAATATTACTAAATCACATAGCAGACCAATGATTCAAGTCCTTTAACAGCAGATAACATGGCAGGCTGTTGAACAATGACTAGGCTACATGTAGGATTCAAGCATGCCAAAAAGAATGGAGACCTTCCTCAAAGCTGTTTCTTATATACTAGAAGCAGACCACATCCCTAAGTCCGCTATTCAGCTGCTCCAGTAGATTTCACCATGGAGTTGATTACCAATTTCAATACGGAGAATAGCTACATCCAGCTGCCCAGCCACTCAAACTCAGGCCCAGAAAAGTTGATACATAACCTTATCTACTATAACTATGGACATCATTTCTTTTGATATAGAGTCAAATACTTATTATCTCCAGTGTGGTGGTGTTAGCTGTTCTCCAGTTGGCACCAAACTCATGGCAACCCCATGCACAATCAAGGAAAACACTACTGGGTCTTTCATTGTCTCCATGATCCCTTGTGAACTGGGCCATTGTGATCCCTAGGGCTTCCAATGGTTGACTTTTGCAAGGAAAACACCAGACCATTACTCCTAGTCTATTTTAGTCTAAAAGCTCTGCAGAAACCTGTTTAGCATCCTAGCCACCTGCAAGTCTTTATTGACAGATGGCTGGTGGCTACACATGAGGGACATTGTCTGGGAATCAAACCTGGGTCTTCCCTCATGGAAGAAGAGAATTCTACCCCTGATCTATAAATGCTTCTGGTCTCTAATGTGTTGTTGTTGTTGTTATGTGCCGTCGAGTCAGACCCGACTCATAGTGACCCCTCCTTGGGTTTCCGAGGCAGTATCACTATGGAAGCAGATTGCCCCATTTTCCTCCAAGGATTGGCTGGTGGGTTTGAACCACCAGCCTTCTGTTTAGCAGTCAAGTGCCTTAGGCACTACACTACCAGAGCTCCTGTGCTCTAATGTAGGGGGTGCAAAATAATAGAATGCTATGTAGGAAGAAAAAGTAGAATATATTTTTATGCTTATTTTTATATCATTCTTCCAAAATTCTATCTTTGAGTATGTGTATATTGTCTAGAACTTAATAATATATTTACATTTATTTACTATATAGAATGTATTGGTTGATAGTTACAGGTATGTGGTTGAAATATAAATATTCAGATGTAATCAATTTTTATAATGAGACTATTTCTACTTCAGTGTTGGCTGACACTTCAAAAGATCAAGACAAAAAACAAATATAAACAAAAAACAGAAGACATGCACTCTCACTTTCACCTGTGCAGAACTGCCAACTTGTTATGCAGTCTGTAGGTTCCAGATTATTCAAAGGTTGAAATTACAGTGACAATGCAAAAAGAATCATTGGAAAAAGTTGGTGTCCTCCTGTGATATTTTTTTTTTCTTGTTGCCTCCTTAGGGAAGTGGTAGAATTGGCTTTTCTCTCACTTAAAGCTGAATGAAAGGGGCTTCAAGAAGATCACTTTGCAAGCTATATTTGTGTCCCCTGTGACCTGAGTGCCACGATGGATTGATGTCTGGATCGTGCCTGAAAAATATGTTTAAAAGCACTTTGATATTTGACAAATATGATGGATTAGATATCCTAAAATACTCCCTAAATATTCTCAGTAAAATGTTTATGGAAATGTGTACTACAGATTAATGAAAATTTCTATTTATACTGGGGAATCTTCTGATCTCCCAGTCCTCATGCCCCTTCTCATACCAGGCCATATAAGAGTATTTTGTGAGGGAGGCTGTTCACTTGCCCTGCTATATTTGCTGCCTTGCCTTAACATCCCACAAGGTTATAGATGGATCTTTCAGCCCAATACAGGATTTGTCTGTCTATCAGGCTGAAATAAGCAGTTCCTCCATTTGTCTGCTCATGCATTTGATAAAGTTCACAAACTGACTTCCCCAGAGGCCTACAGAAGTCCTGCTAGCTTAGATTCGCTTTGTCTTACTTTCCTTTTGTCCAGTCTGTGTGTTTCCAGAGACATCTTTTGATAGGTAGCTCAACTAGGAACCTCATAAAGACTGGAGAGACTGAGAGGCAGGCTGATTGGGTCATGTGCTTTAGTGGGAATGTGTGCTCCATTGTGTGTAGAGTTGCATTGATGCTAGGCGAAACATGATTCAACAAATGTTTATAGTGCCAATTGTGGGAATAATAAAATACATGTTTAAACTGACAGGGATCAGGGAAAGAGAGTATTGGAATTTAAAAATATATAATCATGAAAATTGGAATCCAATGGAAGGATTTAAAAGTAGATTACACACAGCTGAAGAGTGAGTTAGTGAATTTTACATGTATACATATAAAGAAATTCTCCAGAATGGAGCAGAGAGAAAAAGAGATGCAAAGTGTGAAAACTACTCAAAGGACCACGAGGATAGACTATTCAGCAGTCACTTAATGGGCATTAGAGAGAAAGAGAGAAAGGCTGAAATAACAGGTTGTTGTTGTTTGTTGTTATGTGCCGTCGAGTCAAACCCAACTCATAGCGACCCCTCCTTGGCTTTCTGAGGCAGTATCACTACGGAAGTAGGATTTCCCAACCTTCCTTCCGAGGAGTGGCTGGTGGGTTTGAACCTCCAGCCGTCTGGTTAGCAGGCAAGTGTCTTAGCCACTATGCTACCAGAGCTCCCAAAATAACAGGAGAAGGGAGAAAACTCTATCATGGCTGAAAGTTGTCAGGAATTGCAAGAAGACCAATCATTAACTTCAGGAAACTCAGCGAGTTCCAAGCAGCATAAGTAAAAAGAAATCCAAATCTCTATATACATTATATTGAAAATGTAGCCTATCAAAGGCAAGAAGATGAGATTAGAAACAGCTGTATTTTTTGTTTGTTTGTTTTTTAAATCACCTTCAAAGAATAACAATTTAACCCAGAATCAGAACATGTCACTGGGGTGACATTGGAAGTCAGCAGAGTAGATCAGTATCTTCACAGTGCTGACAGGGAACAACTGCAAATCTGGAACTTTGTGTTCAGAGAAATGTTCAAGAGAGAGATGGAATACATTTTCAGATGAACAAGGACAGAATTAACCCCCAATACATCTTCAGCCCCAGGGTTACAGGTGAGGCGAGACAACTCAGGGACACCCAAAGTAGCAGGCGGGAAGAACAGGAGAAAGGGGATAAAAGCCAGGAACCCGGACAGAAGAGTAGTCAGCCCCAGGGATACAGGTGAGGAGAAACAACTCAGGGATGCCCAAAGCAGCAGGCCAGAAGAGCAGGAGAAAGGGGAATAAAAGCCAGGAAGCCAGAGAGAAAAGCAATCAGCCAAAGGGATTAGGTGAGGAGAGGAAACCCAGGCCCACCCAAAGCAGCAGGACC
>NW_006921994.1:2724933-2728648 GCF_000298275.1 Orycteropus afer afer | reverse complement strand
GTGGATCTGTGAGTAAAATAAATGATAAACAGGAGAGTGAAGCTAAACATTGATGCCATGAAGAAAAACTGGTGACATTGAACATGTGGGGTTAAAAAGAAAAAGAAGATGGAATTAAAATGTCAAATAAAAATTTCATATTCATTGTGAGAGTAAGACTACAAATAAACATTCTAAAAGCTTTTCATTGCTAGAAAAGGCATACTATGCTGTTTTACTTTAACATTTTAAAAGCTAACTGTATATGTTAAATGTAAATAAAGGTATTATGCATCTTCCTTGAAAGAAGAAAAAAATAAAAGTGAGGAAATAAATGAAGAAAAATCTGCATTAAGTATTTAAAGAGAGTAGGAAAAGAAAAGAAAGACACTGATCTTGTTAGGGGCTATCAAGTTGGCTGCGACTCATAGTGACCCTGTGGACAACAGATTGAAACACTGCTTCGTCCTGCGCCAGGTTTTCAGTTTGATCTCCCCTCTGTGTTTCATTTTGGATAGTTTGCAATGCTCTGTCATGAAGTTTAACGATCTTTCCTTCTGTGTAGTTTTATCTACTGTCAATTCCATCCAGTGACATTTTTATTTTGGCTATTATATTTTTCATGTCTAAAAATTCCAAACGTTTCTTTTTTAAATCATAATTTTCCCTTCTCGTTATGTTCATGGTTAATGTTTCAGCATTTTGAGAGAATTATAATAGATATTTTAATGTCCTTGTACATTAATTCCTTCATCATTTTCATTTTGGGATCTGTTTCTATTCAGTGATTTTTATTTGGCTTATGGTTTACTTTTTCTTGCTCTTGTGTCTTTTCACATATAAAGTTATTTTTATTCAATATTGAATATTGTGAATTTTACATTGTTGATAGCTGGAGTTTTTGGGGATTTCTTTACGGAGTGTAGAACTTGGCTATTTCCAGCGGTCATTTACAGATCCCTTCAGTAATTTTATAGCTAATTAGTAAGCTATCTTAATGTAATCTAGAGTAGCTTTTCCTATAGGACTAGTTTACACCCCACTACAATGTATCACCTCTCAATGATTCTACTATTTGTAATATGTGTTCAAAAAGCCATCTTTACATTCATTGATGGGATGTAAAATTCCTGGACATGTATGAACTCTGGGAATTACTTGTTATATAGTTCTCAGTATTGTTATTTTCCCAAGAAGTTGCTCTTTGTACAGCCTTTTGAGTTTTTATCTTGATCATGGACATACTGGTAATCAGCCAAAGATTCAAGGAAATCCCTGGGCAGATTTCCGGAGTTCTTTCTGCATCATGGTTCCTGATTTTTAGCTGCCTCAGTGAGAATTTCAACCTCTGTGTCCTCAGCTCACTAAAATGACCAGATTCTGTATTTTACACTCTCTCCATTTGCAGTCTGGAAACTGTTTCCAGTTAGGAAACCAGGACAATTGCATGTCTTGCCTCATTTCTTTCCCTTCTTTCATTGATCACAGTTCTATGCTGCCTGTTGTCCAATATCCAAAAAACAAGTATTCTATATTCTCTCCCCGTTTTTCGAGTTGTTACACTGGGAGGGCAAGTTGGTGCTTTGTCACTTCTTCATGGCCAGAACCAGAAGTTCTCTACTAACATTGTGTCAATATAGACAACAATTTAGATGAAATGAACAAATTTCATAAGCAAAATACTAAAAATGGCACAAGAATACATAAGAAATAAAATTGCCATATTTCTCTGCTAAAATATTGAAGACATTATTTAAAAATAAGTATTTCTACAAAGATAAATACAGGCCAAGATGACTTCACAAATGAATTTTGTCCAACATTAGGGATAAAATAATATCAATTTTATGCAAATTATTTTAGAAAACATGATAAGATGGGTCACTTCCCAACTCTTTTTATGAGGACATAGTAACATTGGTATTGAAACAAATCCAGAACATCACAAGAAAAGACTCTTTCAGACCAAAAGCCCCCATGAACAGGGAAGCCAAAATCCTATCAGATTTTAGCAATATGTATGTAAATATGGGAGCTCTGGTGGTGTAGTGCCTAAGGTATTTGACTGCTAACCTGAAGACTGGTGGTTCAAACCCACCAGACACTCCTTGGAAGAACGACGGGGCAATCTACTTCTGAAGAGACACTGTCTCGGAAACCCAAGGAGGGGTCGCTTTGAGAAGGGATAGACACCATGGCAGTTAGGTTTTTTTTGTTTTGTTTTGTTTTTGTTTTTTAATGTAAATACAACACTAGATGACCTAAAGTGCTTTATTCTAGGAGTGTTAAGACTAATGTAACATTTAACAGTTAGTCAACATAAATTATCACATTAACAGAAGGAGGGATTAAACTTACGTAATTATTACAATAGATACAGAAAATATGTTCAACAAAATTTAACATCCTTTCATGATAGAAAAAAATGCTCAACAAACAAGAAATAGAGAATAATTTCCTCAATTTGATAAAGGCTGTCTACAAAAAGCCTACAGTGAATTTCATAATTAATGATAATATTGGGTATCTTTGTCCTAAGATTTTCGAAAATCACCATTTCTAGTCTATGCTGTACTGGAAATCCTTCCAGTGCAATAAGACAAGTGAATAAAATAAAAAGTATGAAAGGACTAAAAATGTCTCTATTCATGGTTAACATGATTGTTTACATTAAAAACATATAGAATATACAAAAACCCTACTAGAATTGGTAAGTGAATTTAACAAAGTCACAGGATAAAAATTGAATATACAGAAGTTATGAAAGTTATTTTATTTATGTATAATTGCAATAAAGATATGTCAGATTCAACTTGACAGCAGTGGATTTGGCTTTTTGGCTTAGCAGTAAAGAAATGGAAAATAAAATTAAAGAATATAATTTATAATAACATCAAAAATATCAGTTACCTAGGAATAAATCTAGTGAAAGATTTGCCAGACAGCTACAATGAAAATTACAAAGGACTTCTGAAAGAAACTAAAGGTGTAAATAAATAAATAAAGAGAAATACCATGTTCATGGATTAGAAGTACTATGGACCTTAAGATGACCCATATTGGCTCATGAGATCTGTGTGCACATCTATCCCTGACACTGCTTCAATGAAATCATGTTGATAGCATGAAATTGACCGTGATAGGAGTATTTACACAACAGGAATTAGCAGATTCTGTGAATTGTTGCTCCTACCCCTCCCAGAGAGTCTATCGTTAATAATTTACCAGCACACCACTGATTGGAAGACTGAACATTTTTAAGATAATTATTCTCCACAAATTTAACCATGATGCCATACAATCCTAATCAAAGTCCTATCAGGCTCTTTCAAAGAAATTGACAAGCCAATTCTAATGTTTATATGGAAATTCAAAGGATTTAAATAGCCAAAACATTCTTGAAAAGGGAGAATAATATTAACTCAAAGTCATTGGTTTCAAGATTTACAATAAAACTGTAATACTGAAGGCACTGTGATGTTATCAACAAAATAATCAAATAGATCAATGGGATAGGATAGAGAGCTTAATAAAAGAAATGCAGAAAAAAATTTGCATGCTCAGATGATTTTTTTAAAAAGCAGCAAGAAATTCAACGTGGAATGTTTGCTGCTGCTGTTGGTGTTCTTAAAAGACGATGCTGGAGAGGTGGGGCAAGATGGCGGACTAGGCAGAAGGATTGCACAGACCCTCTTCAACAAAGAAAAGGGAAACCAATTAACACAGACACAGAAGA
>NW_006921994.1:2710752-2717668 GCF_000298275.1 Orycteropus afer afer | reverse complement strand
AAAAAAATGATGCTGAAACAACTGTATATACACAGGGAAAAGGGTGAATCTTGATCTCTATCACCATACAAAAAATTACGTTGGGTAGATCAAAGAGTTAAATGTAAGAGCTAGAATACATTTATAACATTTTTTAAGCTCCTAAAATTAATAATAAAAAGACCAATAACCTATTACCAAAAATGGGGGAGGAGTACAAAACACTTGAACCCTTCACAAAATAGGATGTTCTGATACCCAACAGCCCATAGATACTTAACATTATTAGTCACTGAGGAAATGCAAAATATAGCCATGACATACCATTTCACATGAATTAGATGGCTAAAATAAAACAACCTGATAATACTGCTACATGTTGAAGATTGAAGCACCTAAGACTTTCATGTAGTGTTCATGGCTGTGTACAAGGGTATAGCTGCTTCATAGAACAATTGTCAGTTTCTTGTAAAGTTAAGCATAAACTAAAAAAACCTCACTGCCATCCAGTCAGATCCAATCATAGCAATCCCTCCTTGCATTTCTGGGGCACTATCTCTACAAAAGTAGATTGCCCCGTCTTCCTTTTGATACAGCTAGCCAATAAAACAATTTCACGCTTAGTTATTGTCCAAGAGAAAAGAAAAAAATAAATTCACAAAATCACTCATACAAGAGTATTTCTAGCAGATTTATTCCTAATAGCCAGAAACTGGAAGCACTCTAAATATCCATCAACAAGAACATTGGTAAACAATGTGTGGTCTATTCGCAGTGGGCTCCTCCCACTCAATGAAAGCAACAGACCACTGATCCACTAAACGATTCAGTCTCAAAATCAGAAGATAGAAGATTCCATGTATTTTCAATCCAGCACGAGGAAAAGTGAATCGATGGTGGTGGTGTTAGTTGCCGTGGAGTCACGGAGACCCGATGGATAACAACGAAACACTTCCCAGTACGGCCCATCCTTACAATCATGGCTGTGTTCGAGCCCATTGTTACAGCCACTATGTCATCTGTGGTGATACTGATCAGAAATGTTTACCTGTAGGTGGCTAGCAGTATTAGCCTGGAAAAGGGCAAATGAGAAATTTATCAATTGGAAACATTCTGTATCTTGTTTTATGTAGAAGTTACTCAGGTATAAATATTTGTCAAAACTAACCAAACTGAATGTTTAACTGCTGTGTGTTTTCATTGTGTGTAAGCTATAAAACATGGCTAGATGGCTTGTTTTCTATAATAAAAAATGTAAAGAAAGAAAAAACTTTAATGTATTGAGGAACTTGAAAGCAATGATTGATATAATTTAAAAAAACAACAACAAAAAACTAACCAACAAAACCCTGAAAACCAAGTCACAACAAGAACCCAGTGAGATACTGAATCCTGCTTTTAATTTTGGTTCTTTGTTAAAGGAGATCAAACTGAGCTGTGTCCTTATGGTTCCTTAAGAACCCCTGTGTGGTGCTAATGGTTAATGTTCTTAGCTGCTCACCAAGAGGTCAGATGTTCAAGTCCATCCAGGGTTGCCTTGGTGATCTGCTGAAATAATAGCCACTGAAAACCCCATGGAATACAGTTTGACAATGGTACACATGGACTCACCACGAGTCGGAGTCAACTTGATGAACTGCTTTGAGGACTCAGGGAATAGGAGACAAGCTCTAGGGCCAACGTGAAAAGTCTAGTAGGCAACTTATACAAAAAACCTAATCAAAAACCAAACTCACTGCCGTCAAGTTGATTTGACTCATGGTGACCACTCCTTGGGTTTCCGAGGTGGTATCTCTATGGAAGTAGATTGCCCAGTCTTCCTCCCGAGGAGTGGCTGGTGGGTTTGAACCACCAGGCTTCTGGTTAGCAATCAAATGCCTTAGACATTATGCCACCAGAAAACTCAACTCACTGCCATGGAGTCAGTCAGACTCAGAGCGACCCCTCCTTGGGTTTCCAAGGTAGAGCTCCCCAAAAAACCTAGCTCTCCAAAAATCTACATGCTTAGTACAAGGATATGTTAGAACTAAATTCAGCTTCCCACACCACAGAAATGAGCAGAGAAATGGTCTCAAACACTGGCACTCAGAATCCAGGGGAAACACATCTGACCTGAGAATTTATAAGCAGCTAGGCCTCACAGGGATTCAACCTGAATTCATAATATTTGGATGCCCTGAAGAATGCCCTCAAGCTAAGAATTTAGTATAAAGTGATTTCAGGCTACTAAGATTTCCAAGGTGACCAGCAAAAATGAAGATCAATTTAGAGAAACTCACTTCCACACAGACCCCAAAATATTTGCATTATGTAAGGTCCAAGGAACATGGGCAAGCAGTAAAATAAAAAAGAAACAAAACCAAAAAGAAGTACACTACACAAAACAAAATACCAAAGAAAAGAGTCACCAAAAGTAGCAGATGTCAGAATAAAACAAGAAAATCAGGATGATCAAGTTACCAGACCCAAAACATACAGAGAGAAATAAAGAAGAGAAAATAGGAGTGAAGTAAGAGACTGTACTAAGACCAAGCTGATTTAAAAAGAAACTTCCAGAAATTAAAAATAGGATGATTTAATTTTTATAAAAGAGAATATATGAACATAAAACCTGGAGGGTGGATGGTAAAAGAACACTTGTATTTATATTGATTAAATAAAATCAATTATGTACTGACACAGGTCCAGAAATGGAAATTTTGGTCATAGATGAATATATATTTTTACCACAACTTTATTTTTTCAATTTTAAATTTGTTAATGTTCTTAGGAATGCATAAAATATGAAATAAATATACTGAGCTTTCAATTTCCTAAATTTCTCATAGCCTGGAGTCATGTAGTGATAAAAATGGTTAACACACTTGGCTGCTAATCCAAAAATTGGTGATTCAAGTTCACCCAAAGGCACCTTGGAAGAAAGTCTTGGTGATCTATTTCTGAAAAATCAACAATTGAAAACTCCATGGAACACCATCTGCCCTGACACATGGGGTCACCATGAGTTGGGATCCACTTCAGGGCAGCTGGTTTTAGTATCATTTTAAGTGATTTATGTTTAAATAGATGTATTTTCTTTTTACCAGGTTGGATAACTTTCTCATTAAAGGTGTAAAGTCTCAGACTCATGAGAAAAACACACTTGTAAGCATAAATAAATAACGTTAGTAATACCCTCAATTTGAAGTCATATGCCCCATTAATTCTTTTTTTTTTTTTTTTAACTTTTTATTGTGATTTGGTTGAGAGTTTACAGAGCAAATTGGTTTTCCACATGTATTTCATATACATTTTGTTTCATGACATTGGTTGCAATACCCACAATACAACAGCTCTCTTCCCACATCTTTTCTTCAGTTACCATTTCCCTATGCCCTTCTTTCCTATCCATTCCTGCCTTCTGAGCTTTATCCCTGGGCAAATACTGCCCTTTTGATCTTTTACGGTTGATTATTCTAAAGAGTTCCTAGTTCCCTGGTATTGTTCACCTCACAGGATTGTCTACTATATGCTTAAAAGTGGAGCCATGGGAGTGAGTTTAGTTCCAAACTCAAAGGGTGACTAAGGGCCAGAGTCTTGAGTGTGTCTCTAGTCTCTATCAGACCAATGAGCCTAGTCTTTTTCACTATTTTGAGTTGTAGTCAATATTTTTCTCCCACTCTATTCAGAATCTCCTTTCACAGTGGTTGGCAGTGGTAGCCAGGCACCATCTAGTTCTTTTGATCTCAGTGTCATGGAGGCTGAGGTTCACAGAGTCCACTAGTCCCTTGGACTAATTTCTCCCATACACCTTTGATTTTCTTCACTTTGCTCAGGACAAGGAAAGACCAATAGCTGCCCCTTAGTGGGCTGCTCACAAGATTTTAAGACACCTCTCACTACTCACCAAAGTGGGATGTAGAACAATGTCTTTGTAGACTATGTTATGCCAATTGACCTTAATGTCCCCTGAGATGATGGTCTTGAGCCCACAGATCCAGAGACTCACTCCCTCCTGGTGTTTAGCTATGGCTAAGAAGTTTTCATAATTTTGCCCCCCCCCCTTAGCTCTACTATATGCATGGCCATTTTTACAGCACACATACAAATATGTTGCAGAAATATCATCTGCCAAACCTATATATGATCAAGGGTATAGTCTTCTTCACCTATGCATACCTAATCATCTTGTCTGTCTACTTATGAACCACTTGTAAATTAATGTTTGTTACTATTAATAATGCAGGATTATGTATGAAATAGTGTTTCCTTTTGTTATCTGTTACTGTTGAGCACCTCTCCATGTCTTCCTTTTCTTTAGTGATATTATACTGCTCACCTACTTTTTGTATATTGCATTTCCCTTCACCCAAATTAATATGTTTCTCTTGCCTAGTTAGTAATTTTCCTCCTCTCCCCACCCATCCCCATCGTGTTGTTAGGTATCATCAAGTTGGTTTCCACTCACAGTGATCCTATGCACAAATGTTTTCTGTCTTGTTGAACTTTGCTATTATTGCTGGGGTAAGGTGATATTGATTGTATTGATATTTATTGCATTGTTGTTTTGACTCACTTCTCTGTAATGGCTAATGATTGTGAGCATTTCTTCATGTGTTTGTTAGCTGCCTGGATATCTTCTTTGGTGAAGTATTTGTTCATGTCCTCTGCCCATTCTTGAATCAGATGGTGTGTCAGATGTTGAATTTTTCCATAAATTTTAGAATGGGTCCCTTATTAGATATGTCATTTCCAAACATTTTCCCAATCTGTAGATTCTATTTCCATTCTTTTGAAGAAGTCTTTTGATGAATGTAAGAATATAATTTTCATTAGTCTTCTAGTTTATCTTCTCATGTTTGTGTATTTTTAGTTGTTTGCTAGTCTATTGAATATCATAAATTAAGGTCCCTAAGTTTGGCCAACTGACTGGAAAAGATCCATATTTGTACCCATTCCAAAGAGAGGTGATCCCACAGAATGGGGAACTTATCAAACAATATAATTAATATCACATGCAACTAAAATCTTGCTGGAGATAATTCAAAAATGCTTGCAGCAGTCTATTGACAGAGAATTTCCAGAAATGCAAGCTGGATTCAGAAGAGGATGTGGAATGAGGGACATCATTGCCAATGTCAGATGGATCTTGGCTGAAAGCAAAGAATACCAAAAAGATGTTTACTTGTGTTCTATTGACTATGTGTAAGCATTCTATTGTGTTGATCATAACAAACTATGGACAACATTGAGAAGAATGGGAATTCCAGAACACTTGATTGTGCTTACCATAAACCTGAACATAGACCAGGAGGCTGTCATTCGAAAAGAACAAGGGAGTACTGCATAGTTTAAAATCAGTAAGGGAGTGTGTCAGGGTTGTGTCCTTTCACCATACTTATTCAATCTGTATTCTGAACAAATAATCCAAGAATCTGGACTATATGAAGAAGAATGTGGCATCAGGTTTGGAGGAAGACTCATTAACAGCCTGTGATACACAGATGACACAACTTTGCTTGCTGAAAATGAGGATGAATTGAAGCACTTACTGATGAAGATTAAAGACTTCAGTTTGCAGTATGGATTACATCTCAACATAAAGAAAACAAATATTCTCACAACTGGACCAATAAGCAGCATCACAATAAATGGAAAAAAGATTAAAGTTGTTAAAGATTTCATATTACTTGTTTCCACAATTAACACTGATGGAAGCAACAGTCAAGACATCAGATGAAGTATTACACTGGGCAAATCTACTGCAAAAGATCTCTTTCAAGTGCTGAAGAGCAAAGATGTCTCCATGAAGACTAAGGTGCACTTACCCCAAGCCATGGTATTTTCAATTGCCTCATATGCATGTGAGAGCTGGACAATGAATAAGGAAGACCGAAGAAGAGTTTATGCTTTTGAGTTGTGATGTTGGCAAAGAATACTGAAAGTACCAAGGACTGCCAAAAGAATAAACAAATCTGTTCTAGAAGAAGTGCAGCCAGAATTCTTGGAAGCAAGAATGGCCAGACTTCATCTCACCTACTTTGGTCATGTTGTCAGAAGGGACCATTCACTGGAGAAGAATATCATGCTTGGTAAAGTGGAGGGTCAACAAAAAGGGGAAGACCCTCAATGAAATGGATTGACACAGTGGCTGCAGTGATGGGGTCAGGTATAGCAATGATCATGAGGCTGGCACAGGACTGGGCAGTGTTTTGTTTTGTACATGAGGTTGCTGTGAATCACAGCTGACTCAACAGCACCTAACAACAGCAGCAACAAGTTTGATACATGGAGCTCTGGTGATATAATGGTTAACGTATTTGACTGTTAACCAAATATTGGTGGTTTGAACCCACCGCCTGTATGTGGGAGAAAGATGAGTCAGTGTACTTCTGTAAAGATTGACAGCCTTAGAAACCCTATGGAGGCATTTCTACTATATCCTAGAGAGTGGCTATGAGTTGATATCATCTCAAAACCAGTGGGTTTTGTTTTTGTAAGTTTGCTCCTATTTTTCTGTTGTTGATCTTTATAGTTTTAGGTTTTACATTTAAGTCTTTGATCCCTCTTGAGCTAGTTTTTGTGAATGGTGTGAAGTATTGACTTTGTTTCATTTTTCTGCAAATGGATATCCAGTTTTGCCAGTACCATTTGTTAGAGACTGTCGTTTCCCCATCTAATGGTTTCCATCCCTTTGTCAAGTATGATGAAAAGATACAACCTTGATGTACTTCTTTCCTGATTTTAAACCATGCAGAATCCACTTGCTCTGTTTGAACAACAGCCTCCTGGTCTATGTACAGGTTCCTCATGAGTACAATTAAGTGTTCTGCAATTCCCATTCTTCTCAATGTTGTCCATAATTTGTTATGATCCATAGAATTGAATGCTTTTGCATAGTCAATAAAACACAAGTAAACATCTTTCTGGTATTCTTTGCTTTCAACCAAGATCCATG
>NW_006921994.1:2704857-2707687 GCF_000298275.1 Orycteropus afer afer | reverse complement strand
GATACGATGTCTGATTTCTTGACTGCTGCTTCCATGGATGTTGATTGTAGATCCAAGTAAAATGAAATCCCTGACAACTTCAATCTTTTCTCCAATTATCATGATGTTGCTTCATGGTCCAGCTGTGAGGTTTTTTATTTCCTTTATGTAGAGATGTAATACATACTGAAGACTATAGTCTATGATCTTCATCACTTAGTGTTTCAAGTCTTCTTTACTTTCAGCGAGTGAGGTTTTGAAATCTGCATATCTCAGGTTGTTAATAAATTTTCCTTCAATCCTGATCCCATGTTCTTCTTCATATAACCCAGTTGCTTGGATCATTTTGCTCAGCATACATATTGAATAAGTATGGTGAAAAGATACAGCTCTGACACACATTCTTGTTCTGTTCTGTTCTGTTTGAATGACAGCCTTCTGCTCTTTGTACAGGTTCCTCATGAGCATAGTTATGTGTTCTGGAATTCCCATTCTTCTCAATATTATCCATAATTTGTTATGATCCACATAGTCGAATGCCTTTGCATAGTCAATAAAACACACACACACACACACACACACACAAAATCACTGCCATTGAATTGATTCTGACTCATAGAGACCCTCTTTGGGTTTCCAAGGCAGTAAATCTTTTTGAAAGTAGATTGCCCAGTCTTCCTTCTGTGGAGTGGCTGGTGGGTTTGAACTGTCAACCTTCTTCTGGTTTGCAGTCAAATGCCTTAGGCAATACATCACCAGAGCTCCAATAAAACACAGGTAAACATCTTTATGATATTCTTTGCTTTCAGCCACAATCCATCTGACATTAGCAATGTTATCTCTAGTTCCATGTTGTCTTCTGAATCCAACTTGACTTTCTGTATATTCCCTGTCAATATACTGCTGTAGCCATTTTTGAACCAATTGCAAACATTTTCCAGCCAAGTTGTTTAGAAGTGGATGGCTCTGTCCTTCTCCCCAGTCTTAGTGTGGAAGTTCTGCTAAATCCTGTCCACCATCAATGACCCTGCTGGTATTTGAAATACGAGTGGTATAGCCTCCAGACTCTCAGCCACATGCAAGCCATCAGAGGACAACAAACTGACACATGAGTGGTGGTTATCAAACAATATTGCTTATTAACCAAAACCAAACTCACTGCTGTTGAGTCAGTTCAACTCATAGTGACCCCTCCTTGGGTTTCTGAGGCAGTATCTCTATGGAAGTAGATTACCAATCTTCCTTTCAAGGAGTGGCTGGTAGATTTGTACCACCAGCCTTCTGGTTAGCGGTCAAATGCCTTTGTTGTTGTTGTTGTTAGGTACTGTCAAGTTGTCTCAAACCCATAGCAACCCCATGCATAGTAGAATGAAACACCTCTCGATCCTGTGCCAGCTCCACAATCCCTGCTAGATCCCACTGCCACTGCCACTGTGTCAATCTATCTCATTGAGGGCCTTCCCCTCTTTCATTGACCCTCCACTTTACAAAGCATGACATCCTTCACCAGTGAATGGTCCCTTCTGATAACATGACCAAAGTAGGTGAGACAAAATCTGGCCATTCTCACTTACAAGAAGCATTCCAGTTGCACTTCCTCCATGACAGATTTATTTGTTCTTTTAGCCGTCCATGGTACTTTCAGCATTCTTCACCAGTACCACAACTCAAAAGCATCAACTCTTCTTCAGTCTTCCTTATTCATTGTCCAGCCTTAGGCATAAATAAATAAACGTCCATCTCCTATTGGATGGGGCAGGGAAGAAAGGAAGAAGGGAAAGGTGGAATGGATGAAAAGAAATATGGGTAAAATTAAAAGAAGAAGAGGAAGACAAGGGAGAAATAAACAAATAAAATGGGAGGAAAAAAGAAAGAAAGGAAAAGGAACAAAATAAAGAGGGGTTAGTTCAGCTACAGTCAGCCAGCGGCATGGCAGTAAGCTATTGTGGCACGATCTGTGGAAGTGTGTGCCCCTGGTGGGAAAAGAAGCCTGGTGTGTGTGAGTGCCTCTGACAGTGGAGGTAGCAGTGGTTCACATCTTGCATTTCATGGGAGCAAGATGCGTCAATGACACAAGTGGAGGTGGACAGAGACACAGGCACTGGCTCTATCCACTTGGAGTGTGGTGTAGTCAGTGGAACCAGGCAGGTGGAGGTGGCTGGGAAGGTGTCCCTAGCACCCAGGTTGGTGGAGGTGTTAAGGTGTAGTGGGAAAAACAGAGAAAACACCTCTGTGCTTGTAATTCACTGCTGTGGGCCTAGTCCACTTCTAGGTGTGTGCAGCTGATTCTGTAGATTTTGCCCAGGCTCAATCAAGCGGGAGGCTGCCCCAGGTCCAGCATCTCCAACCACCACCCAAAAGGCCTTCCTCTTCCCATGGGCCCTCCAGCCAAAAGACTAGTGTTCAGTAGTAGTGAGCTGTCCCATCTCCCTTTGGTGGCCCCCTCCTCACTCTGTAGCTGCCTGTGCCACTGGAATTCTTGCCCATTTCCTGCACTTTTCTTTCCCAGATCCAGTGTGCATTCTGCTCACTTTGATTCCCTCCAGATCTATGCACAGTGTCTGTCCCAATACAGATTCCATGAAGTTGGCTTTTCCTCACCCACGTATGATGCCTTCTGTGTCTCAACATGACCACACTTTGTCAGGCCCTGGCTTCTTCCCTCTCCCCAGTCCCTTCCCTGTCAGCATACAACCTAATTATTTATCCGATCAGTTGATGTTCAGAGTTCCAGGATCATTATCTGTATCTGTTTCATTTGTTTTTTCCAGGTCTTTGTTGTGGAGGGATTGGGCAGAATGTGCCACTAGGATGCCATCTTGTCTTTGCCCCCATTACTTCTTTTCCTCCT
>NW_006921994.1:2702620-2704657 GCF_000298275.1 Orycteropus afer afer | reverse complement strand
TTATCAATACTGTTTTGGACCACTGGAGCATACAGGGAATTGAAAAGGTGCATCATTAAAATACAAACTTAGTAGGCTCTTTGTCAACATGATATATAACTTGGGACCACACTGATGCAGAAAATTATAAAAATAAACTGATTTTAATGCAGATGGATGAATCTGTAGACATTATTAAGAGCACTCCATTAATAGCACTAATTAGAAGCCCTGAAGAGAAATGCTGTATACAACATTAGTAGCTCTGCAAAGCCAAAACACACTATGAGAGTGAAATATTCAAACGGGTAAATGAGTACTTTGAAACAAGATATTAAAAAAATAGTGTATACATTTGGTGTTAATGGTACAGCTGAAAACATATAAAATGTATAAAGGCTTTCTTTCAATGGTCCTGAGGCAACCCAGAGGCCCAATGTTTTATTCAGTGGATGTTTCTATGTGTAAAAGTTAAGTGTTATCAACATGGTGGGTCTAATAAATCACTACACTCCAGATGTCTTTAGCTCTATGTAAAAAATTAGGTGCAAAGGTTTCTGAGTGTCCTTTCAAGAATGCTTTTGCATTGTCTGACTGAATGGAAGTCTGTGCCTTTCATAATCTTTGACTGACCTATTTGGCAGGTTTGTAGGGATAAACAGTAACATGGAGAGGGCTGATGGTGATGACGATGATGTTTCTGTTCATGGTAATGCAAATGTTTCCTGCTCATAAATATGCACAAGAGCTGTTTGGTGGAGAAGTGTTTGAGCTTATGGAGCCCTGATAGCACAGTGGTTAAGCTCTGGGCTGCTAACGGAAAGGTTAATGGCTCGACCCACCAGACGCACCACAGGAGAAAGATGTGTCAGTCTGCTTCCATAAAGAAGACATCTTTGGAAATCCTATGAGGCAGTTCTCTCTGTAGCGTCACTATGAGTTGGAATGGACTTGAAGCCAGTGGTTTTTGTTTTATTTTTGATATTTGATCTATTCCTCCCTTTTTTCCTTCTCCATTCCCCCAGGAGATGATTCCAAACAATAAATTTTATGTCCTTTGGACAATCAGTTTTCATCTATTAGCAAACCCATCCCAGCATTTATATCTGATTGCCAATGTATGAGGTTGTTCTGATTCTCTTTTGAAGTGTTCTTAAATCTTACTAGTTCCCTTGTTAATTAATGAATTACGGTACATACAATTTTTGACAGATATTCATTTTAAACTTGTTTGAGATGGATTTACCCCCTCTCCTTTTTTTAAAAGAATCTTTAAACAATGGGAGCAAGTTCAAGTTTTTGTTATAATTTCTAAAATGACTTTGACTAAAGTTTGATACAGATGGTTGTTAGGTGGTATCAAGTCAGTTCTAACTTGTAGTAATAGTGGCCCTGTATACAAAAGAACAGAACATTTCCCAGTCCTGCCCCATCCTCACAATTGGTTCTGTGCTTGAGCTCATTGTTTCAGCCACTGTATCAGTCAATCGCATTGAGGCTCTTCCACTTTTTTGCTGACTCTCTGCTTTTCCATGCATGATGTCCTTCTCCACGGACTGGTCCTTCACTTTAAAGAGATCTTTGCAGCCACTCTGTAAATATCTAAAGTACGTGAGATGAAGTCTTGCCATCCTCCCTTCTAAGGATCATTCCGACTGTACTTCTTCCAAGACAGACTTGTTTGTTCTTCCGGCAGTCCGTGGTATTTTCAACACTCTTCACCAACACCTTAATTCAAGTGCATCAGTTCCTCATGGGGCTCCCATATTCATTTTCCAGCTTTCACATGCATGTGAGGCAATTGAAAAGACCACGGCTTGGATCAAGTCCAACTTAGTCTTCAAAGTGACATCTTTTTAAATATTTTTAAAGAGGTCTTCAGCAGCAAATTTTCCCAATGCAATATATTGTTTCAGTTCTTGACTGCTGCTTCCATGGCATTGAAAAATAAAATAAAATCTTTGACAACTTCAAACTTTTCCCCATTTATCATGTTCTTTACTGGTCCAGTTGTGAGGATTTTTGTTTTCTTTTGTTGAGGTGTATCCCATACTGCAG
>NW_006921994.1:2699617-2701265 GCF_000298275.1 Orycteropus afer afer | reverse complement strand
TGTATGATATTCTTGATGTCATCCCACAATTCCTCTGGTTTTTGGTCATTAGTGTTCAATGAGTCAAGTCTATTCTTTAGATGGTCTCTAAATTCAGGTGGGAATATAATCAAGGTCATATTTTGGCTCTCATGGACTTGTTTTAATTGTCTTCAACTTCAATTGGAACTTGCATATGAGCAGTTGATATTCTGTTCCCCACGCAGGTGGCCTTGTTTTGGCTGAAGATATTGAGCTTCTCCATTGCTTCCTTCCACAGATGCAGTCCATCTGATTCTTGTGTGTTCCATTTGGTGAAGTCTACATGTGTAGCCACCATTTATGTTGTTGAAAGAATGTATTTGCAATGAATAAGTCATTAGTCTTGCAAAATTCTATCATGCAATCTCCAGCTTCATTTCTCTAACCAAGGCCATATTTTCCAACTACTGGTGATTCTTCTTTTTTTCCACCTTCCTTATTCCAATCACCAGTAATAATCAAGCATCTTGATTTCATGTTTGGTCAATTTCAGACTGCAGAATTTGATAAAATTCTTCAATTTCCTCGTCTTTGGCTTTGGTGGTTGGTGTGTATATTTGAATAATAGTGTTATTCCCTGGTCTTCTTTATAGGTGTTTGAATATTATCCTGTAACTAACAGCATTGAACTTCAGCGTGTATCTTGAAACATTCTTTGTGACAATTAATGCCATGCCATTCCTCTTTAATTTGTCATTCCTGGCATAGTAGATCATATGTCTGATTCAAAATGACCAAAACCAGTCTATTTCAGCTCACTAATGCCTAGGATGTCAATCTTTATATGTTCTATTTCCTTTTTGAAAACTTACAATTTTCCTAGATTCATGCTTTGTACACTCCATGTTCTGATCATTAATGGATATTTATAGCTGTTTCTTCTCATTTGGAATCATGCCACATCAGCAAATGGAGGTCCTGAAAGCTTTACCCCATCCAAGTCATCAAGGTCAATTCTACTTTGAGTAGGCAGCTCTTTCCCATTCGTATTTTGAGTGCCTTCCAACCTGAAGGGTACATCTTCCAGCACCATATTGGACAATATTTAGGGCTATTCATAAAGTTTTCCAGTAATATACCAGATAGTGTTTCACTGCTATTCACAAGGTTTTCACTGGCCAATTCTTTGAGAAGTGGATAGCCCCTTCCCTCTTCTGAGTCTGTCTTAGTCTGGAAGCTCTGCTGAAACCTGTCCACCAGTGACACTGCCTATGTTTGAAATGCCAGTGGCATAGCCTCCCTCCTCAGGGCAACACAGAAACCTCCACAGGATGACAAACTGACAGATTTGTAAATTACCAATGCAGGAGACAAATCTGGTCATTCTTGCTTCTAAGGGGCATTCCCTCTGAACTTCTTTCAAGACCGATCTTTTTTTTTCTTTTTTCCTTCTAGCAGTCCATGGTCTTTTTAGTATTCTTCCACAGCAACATGATTCAAATGCATCAATTCTTCTTTGATCTTCCTTATTCATTTTTCAGCTTTCACATACATACGAGGTGATTGAAGAGACCATGGCTTACATAAGGAGCATTTTAGCCTTCAAAGTGACATCTTCTCTCTTTAACACTTTAAAGAGGTCATTTGCAGATTTACCCAATGCAATACATCATTTAATTTTTGACTT
>NW_006921994.1:2697530-2699432 GCF_000298275.1 Orycteropus afer afer | reverse complement strand
TGTAGTCTTTAATATTCATCAGTAAGTACTTGAAGTCATCTTCACTTTCAGAAAACAAGGTTGTGTCATCTGTATGTTGCAGGTTGTTAATGAATCTTCCTCCAATCCTGATGCCTCATTCTTCTTCATATAGTGCAGCTTCTTGCATTATTTGCTCAGCATACAGATTGAATAACTGTGGTGAAATGATATCACCCTGATGTACACCTTTCCTGATTTTAAACTATGCAGTATGCCCTTGTTCTGTTTGAATGACTGCCTCTTGGTTCAGGCTTCTCATGAAAACAGTTAATTGTTCTGGAATTCCTATTGTTCATAATGTTATCCATAACTTGTTATGACCATACAGTCAAATGTTTTTGTATAGTAAATAAAACTCAGGTAAACATCTTTCTGGTATCCTTTGCTTTCAGCCAATATCTATCTGACATCAGCAATGATATATTTCTCTCTTCATGCCCTCTTTGGAATCTTTCTGGCAATTCCCTGTCAATATACTGCTGCAACCATTTTTGAATTATTTTCAGTAAAATTTTACTTGCATGTGATGTTAATGATATGGTTCAGTAATTTCAGCATTCTGTTGGATCATCTCTCCTTGAATGGACAAATATGAATAAAGTATAAAGGAGCACTGTTACTATTCACACTGGCACAATAGGTACCTGGAGACTAGGACAGATTTGGACAAACTGGGATTGATTGTCTTGTGTAAACTGTATGTTGGAATGGATATTAAACAAGTCCAGACATACAAATTTCCTTCTCCATTTGAGAGATTTTCTGTATTTTACACTTTCATGGGAAATGTGACCTTTCATGAATTCCAGCTTATTGTACCAAGCTCAATTCTGTCTTCCACCTTATACAGACCAAGCAAAATGTCCCATGTTCTTTTCCAGTCTTAAAACCTCAAAGATATTGACAAAGGCACCAGATAGCTATGGCTTTCACATTGACTTAGCCCTGTAATGATTTTACTTTAAAGATGAAACAAAACAAAAACAGAAACTAAAATTTAAAGCCTGTGCTCCACCCAAAACCACTGAAATATCTTGGGGTGAGGCATAAGAGCTCAAACACTTTCAAACCTCACCAAATCAAAGTATTTTAATATGCAGCCAGGGTTGAGAGTAGACCTTGAGGTAGCCAAGACAAGGAGAAACATTCCTTCTCTGGACATGTTGCTATCAGAAACAGACCAAAAATGTTGGTTAATGGCGTGCAAGATTCAAAAGGTATGGATAAATTGACCACATCACCTCAGAATTGAGAATAGTCAAGAGAAAACATCATGCATGAAGAAAGCAAATGATCATTAAAAAGACAGGAGAGGAAAAAAAGACCAAAAGGAATGTCAGAAGAGACTCTAAAGCTTGCTCCTGAATGTAGAGTAGCTAAAGCAAATGGAAGAAATGCTGAAATAATAAAAACAATAAATTGAACAGAAGATTTCAAAGGGCAGCTAAGAAGGAAAAGTCAATTATTACAATGAAATGTGCAAACACCTAGAGTTAGAAAACCAAAAGAGAAGAACACGTGCAGAACATCTCAAGCTGAAAGAACTGAAGAAAAAATTTAAGCCTCAAATTGCAAAATTGAAAGATTCTATGGGCAAAATATTGAATGATGCAGGAAGCATCAAAAGAAGGTGGAAAGAATACTCAGAGTCACTGTACTAGAACAAATTGGTTGATTTCCAACTATTTTAGGAGGTAGCATTTGATCAAGAACCAATGGTATTGAAGGAATAGGTCCAAGCTGCACTGAAAGAATTGGTGAAAAACAAGGCTCTAGGAATTGATAGAACACCCATTGAGATATTTCAACAAACAGATTCAGTGCTGGAGGCACTTACCTGTTTATGCCAAGAAATTTGGAAGACAGCTACCTGGCCAACTG
>NW_006921994.1:2682950-2697309 GCF_000298275.1 Orycteropus afer afer | reverse complement strand
TTGCTGATGTCAGATGGATCTTGGCTGAAAGCAAAGAATACCAGAAAGATGTTTACTTGTGTTTTATTGACTATGCAAAAGCATTTGACTGTGTGGATCATAACAATTTATGGATGACATTGCAAAAAATGGGAATTCCAGAACACTTAACTGTTCTCATAAGGAATCTGTACATAGACCAAGAAGCAGTCATAAAAACAGAACAAAAGATACTGCATGGTTTAAAATCAGAAAGGGTGTATGTTAGGGTTATATCCTTTCAATGTATTTATTCAATCTGTATATTGAGCAAATCATCCAAGAAGCTGGACTATATGAAATAGAACATGGCATCAGGATTTGGGGATGAACCATTAACAACCCGTGATATACAGATGACACAATCTTGCTTGCTGAAAGTGAAGACGACTTGAAGCACTTACTGATGAAGATTGAAGAATACACTGTTCAATATGAATTAGAACTCAACATAAAGAAAATTAAAATCCTCACAACCTGACCAATAAGGAACATCATGATAAATGGAGAAAAGTTTGAAGTTGTCAGGGATTTCATTTTACTTGGATCCACAGTCAATACCCAAGAAAACAGCAGTCAGGAAATCAGTTGTCATATTCCACTGGCAAAATTTGTTGCAAAAGACCACTTTAAAGTGTGAAAGAGCAAAGATGAAGGCTAAGGTGCACTTAACACAAGCCATGGTATTTTCAATAGTCTCATATGCATGTGAAAGCTGAAGAATGAATAAGGAAGATCTAAGAAGTGTTGATGCCTTTGAATTATGATGTTGGCAAAGAACGTTGAAAATACCATGGACTACCAGAAGAACTAACAAATCTATCCTGAAAGAAGTGCAGCCAGAATGCTCCTTAGAAGCAAGAATGGCCAGACTTTGTCTCACCTACTTTGGTCATGTTGTGAGAAGGGACCATTCCTTGGAGAAGGGTATCATGCTTGGTAAAGCAGAGGGTCAATGAAGAACAGGAAGACCCTCAAGAAGATGGATTGGCACAGCACTGCAATGATGGGCTCAAGCATAGCAAGGACTGTGAGGCTGACCCAGGACTGGGCAGTGTTTCATTCTGTTGTACACGGGGTCACCATGAGTCAGAGCTGACTGGACAGCAGCTAACAACAACAACATTCTAAATCAACTGAATCAGAATATCTGATGAGTCTTAATCAAAACATTTTCTGAATATTCTAACACGCAACCATGTTAGAAGTCCAGGTCTAATACAGGTAGCACAGGATATTATTGTCTGGAAATTTCATAAGTGTGCTTCAGACAATGTGACTATCTTCTTAAATGTAGAGTCTCTAGAGGCTGTTTTTCCCTTGAGAGGATGAAATAACATTCACTTAATCAGCAATAGAATAGGTTGATTTGGGGGCAAGCAATGAGAACTGACGGAGGCAAATCTGGCTTGAGGTAAGATCATCTCTTTCACCCCGAGGTGCTGGATAAATTTAGTCTCGATACCAATGTATGGTGACACTGGAACCTCCCTGTCTCAGATGGTGAACTGGCAGGGAACTGATACCATAGAAGAGTCTACATCGGGACATAAAAGTATTCATCTCAGGTAGCATGGAAGTCATCGCCCAAGCCCATCTTCCCATCTGATATACAAAGTGATTTAAAATCACGTCTCAGCTCTTATCCAAAGACTACCTGTTGACACCGAGTCAACTGTTGCTCATAGCAACCCCACGTGTGTCAGAGTAGGACTGTCCTCCCTAGGATTTTTCAGAAGTAGATCACTCATTTTCTTCTAAGGTGCCCCTGGGTGGTGAACTTTGGGTAAACAGCTGACGGTGCTAACCTTTTGCACTACCTAACCCATTGCCATCAAGTTGAATACCCTATGTTGTTGTTGTTGTTCTTGTTATGTGCCGTCGAGTCAAACCCGACTCATAGCGACCCCTCCTTGGGTTTCCGAGGCAGTATCACTACGGAAATAGGATTGCCCAGCCTTCCTTCCGAAGAGTGGCTGGTGGGTTTGAACCATCAGCCATCTGGTTAGCAGGCAAGGGTCTTAGCCACTATGCTACCAGAGCTCCCATAGGACCCTGTAGGACAGAGTAAAACTGCCCCATAGGGTTTCCAAGGCTGTATTCTTCACAGAAGCAGACTAACTCATCTTTCTTCCACAGGGAGGCTGGTGTGTTTGAACCACCCACCTTTTGGTTAGCAGCTGAGGCTTTAACCATTGCATCACCAGAGCTCCTTTTGCACCATCTAGGGACTTCTTTATCCAAGGAAGGAGTTCCGAATTAGAATTATTACCTACTTTTTAATAAGAGGTCAATGTGGCTAATCCCGCATGACTTTACAACACTGTTTGCCTCTTTTACCCTAAGATCATGATGCTTTTAGGTGCTGTCTAGTGGATTTTGACTCATAGGGACCGATGTAATAGAATATAATAACCCCATAGGTTTCCTTGTCCGGGTAGGTCCAAGCCATCAACATTTTGGTTAGCAACCAAAGTGCTTAACTGTTGTGCCACCAGGTTTCCTTACTCAAATGTCATACAGTCACCAGGTTGTAAATATGAGTGAGTGGCAGAGCATGGACATGGATCCTGCCTCCCACAATATCACTGACTCCTAAATTAATTCACTAGAATTTATGTTTTTATTGTGTGTCTTTGAGAGAACTCCTACTTACAGAAACCCTGAGGGCAGAGTAGAACTACCCCGTAGGGTTTCCTAGGTTGTAATTTTTATGGGAGCAGATTGTCAGTCCTTTCTCCCACAGAATGGCTGGTGAGTTCCAACTCCCAACTTTATGGTTAGCAGGCAGAGCTTAATCATTGCAGCACCAGGTCTCCTTTCAAGAATCTATAAGTTTTATACAAAATGCTGTATTCTGCCTTTAAAAGTTTTCATATTCCCTTCTCCAAACATATTTTCCTTTCTCAGATTTTCTTGAGTTCTTTTTTTTCCCCATCTTTGAATTGAAATAACTAACTCTGTGTGAGTCAACAGAAAAAATTTGCAGATGGTATGACTAACTGAATGAAAGAGTTAATTCAAGTAAAGCTTGAAATTTCCTTTGGCTTTTGTGCCTACTCAAAAATAAATAAAATTGATTCAATAAATCCGGAAATGTGAATTTTCCCAAGCGCTCTGAGGGAGGCAGGTCAGACTGGGTCGGGTCTATTTGTAGGTGGATGAGTGGGGCTAATTCTGGCCTGACCGGCAAGGCCATGGCCCTGGAGTGCTCAGAAACACACTGTGTTTCTATTTAGGGGTCAGAGTTAAAAGAAAGCAGGTGCCCATCTTGAACTCTACATTTTAGAATTGTAACATCACAAAACCAGGCTCAGAACTGTAAACATCCATGTAAAAAGAAAGAGAGAGGGAGGGAAAGAGACAGGAGACAGGAAAGGGAGACAAAGGAAAGGAGGGAAGGGCTGAGTGGAAGAAGAGGGGAGAGAGTGAGAGAGAGATTGGAGGGCAGTTAAAAGGAGGTTGCTCGAGAGCTAAGACTGCCTTTGCATTAAAGAGTTGAGTTGGTTAACATCAATGGAATTGGTTAGCACCCAGCTGCTATCCAAAATGTGGGTGGTTGGAACCCACCAACCTCTCCTTGGGAGAAAGATGAGGTAATCTGCTTCCGTAAAGAGTACAGCCTTGGAAATCCTACTCAAATTTTGATATTTCTGCATCTTTGTTTTTAATGAAATTAATTATCTTTAGCATGCCACCAAAGTTCAGTTGGGTTATTTGTTTTGTTTATTTTTTTTCATTTATGTTTTTACTCATTCACTCAATATTTACTGAGCACCTACTATGTGCCAGATGTCATGCTATTACAAAAGCTAACATCCCTGTCTCCCATCTTAGTGGCCAACCATTTGCTATGCTACTGTGCCCGTACTGATCTTCTTAAAATCTATCTCTTACTCTCCCTTCTTGACTACCTTTGAATCTGAATTTGAGGCAACTCAAATATCAACCCCCATTTACATGCTGACTCCAGCTGTGACTTGGTGATTCCCTTTCTGGCCTTCTCATTCTCCATAAGTAATTAAGTTCCCTAATGATAACAAGGGAGCTCTGGTAGCATAGTGGCTAAGACACTTGCCTGCTAACCAGACGGCTGGCAGTTCAAACCCACCAACCACTCCTCGGAAGGAAGGTTGGGCAATCCTACTTCCGTAGTGATACTGCCTCGGAAACCCAAGGAGGGGTCGCTATGAGTCAGGGCTGACTCGATGGCACATAACAACAACAACAACAACAATGATAACAAAGTATCATTACAATAATATTGATACCTGCTGTAATCACTGACATTCTGGCTTTTCAATTTTCAGTATTTGCCTTGGCTCAAGTAGCTCTGTGCTAATGCAACAGAAAGTCACCCGATGAAGGGCTGATAGCAGCTAGGACCACTCTACTTAACATGCACGGGGGATTATACTTCTCTGGTTTGTAAAGCTAATCTTTCAAGTTGTCCTTTTTTGACTTTCTCAGTTTAATCAGTTTAATCTCATCTTCCCTCTTTTCTGATTCAAGGATTTTCTGTAGAAACCTTACCTCGACAATAAAGACCATGTGGCAATTTATCCTCATATTGATTTAAACATTTCTGTTCCTCTACTGATGAGGCAGTAATGGAAGGAGGGGGAAGAAAGGTATGAGGAGGCTGGAGAAGGAAAAGCCAGAGGATAAGAGGAGGAATAGAAAGTGAAAGCCCTTCCAATAATTTTGTTAATAGGGACGGGACGCCACATACTCCATCTCCCTGGGAAACCTCAATACCTGTTAAATGCACTGAAAGCAGAATGACAACCAAATTGGAGAGTGTCTCCAACAATCAAAGTTAGCTAAAGAAAGCTATAACAAGGGCTTGATTTCCATTTTCTAACTAGAGAGGTATAGAGACAGACAGACAGATGTACAAGATACATACACACACACATACAAACAAGCATGCACACACCCCTTCTGATATCAGAGACACTTCAGTCTCAAGGAGATGAACATACAGCAACAACTTCCTTCCATTCTCTCTCCCAGGACATTCAGTCCACTCAGAGGAGGGAACAGTGTCACCTTGGTCCTGGACAAAGACCAGGACAAAGAGCCATTTGCCAAAAGAGCAAAAAAGGCAAAACTACAGGGTTGGAAGGAAGAGTCTACACTGATGAGTTGTTTTTGGACAAACAATTGGAGATGTCCTGCTGGTGTGTGTTTCTGGATTTGCAGTAGAGCAGGCTGAGGGACAATGTGGGGAACTGGAATGAATGAGAGGGTGTGAAGTTAATGAATTTTAAAAACAGTTCTACACTTTAGGTCAAATCTAGTATTACATATGGAGCCCTTGAGTGGCACACATGGTTAAGGTGCTTTTCTGCTAACCAAAAGACTACAGGTTCGAGTCCTCTCACAGGGGCCTGAGAAGAAAGGCCTGGCCATCTGCTTCTGATAAATCAGCCACTGAAAACTTTCTGGAGCACAGTTCTACTCTGGCACACATGGGATTGCCGTGAGTCAAACTTGACGCAACAGTAACTGATAGCTGGTAATATTACCTGTGGAACTGTTAGAATTAACTGGGCCACATTTAAAGATTTTGGAAGCTGTGGGAAATTGTTCCACTTTAGACTTTCATAAGCCATTCATTAAACCACACTATGCTCCCTGGAAAAAAAAGGCACATAACAAAAATATAAAATATATTTTTTTTCTTTAATAAAAATAGAGCTAAATTCATTTTTTAAGCATCTAATTACTTGGCAGTCAGATAACGTCCCTTCTCCCCAGAGTAAAAGAAGGGAAATAAATTTCCACAGGAACCACAAACACTGACTGACTGAAATGGATTGCTTCTTTTTAAACCCTCCATGCTTTCCATTTGTCCTGATTGCACTGACAACGATCACCACATGTTTAGAGACCCAAGAACTGCTTTATTTTGCAACGATTGCCCATGTTCTAAACATTAGAAGACCATGCAATTAAAACGGACCAAATAGCAGCCCCAGATCCACGACTCTTTAGATGGCCATGCAGGGTGGGGCCAGGGAGGGGTGCAAAGCCAAGTGTTTTGCACAGTAAATGTGCCACATTCACACTGTCCCTAGTGAACCTTTGTACTTCTCTTCAGGGTTCCCGAAGATAATGATATACTATAGCCAGCTGAAAAGAACATCTGTTTTAAGAACTGTGAACTTCTAGGAGCCATTTGTCTCTCTGATCTGTTCCCATTATTCTCCTCCCCATTTCGTACCTTTATATTTCTCCATTGATCAAATCCATACAAAATAAAGGAATTGAGAAAAACACTCAACAGCCATAATTTCTGCTCCTTTAAAAAGGTTACCTGCCATCTTTCCTGTTAAATAATTCTGCTTGATATAAACACCCAACTTTTTTTTGTAAGCATGTGTTTCCCTTTTCCCTTAAGTGGAAGTCTTTGGTTGGCTAGGACTTACAGGCTTAATGACAACGTGGTGGAGTTCGCCCAGGAGAACAATGCAGCCATTAATCTGCCTCATGCTTAATTGGTAACTACTGTATGGGCTGGCATTTCAAACACAGATTGCAAATGTACTTGAATTAGTTACTGTTTAATTGATACAACTGGCACTCCGCCTAGAACCAACATGCAGCTACTGTAAAAAGACAGAAGCTTGAAAGGAGAGAGAAAAAAAACAAGGTATGCTTGTGATTCAAGCCTTTAGAGGTTTGTATCAATTATCCATGGACTACAATGACATATTTTTTCCTATTGCTTTAGCAAGCAATAGGCCCAAACAGGCTGTTGGAAACACTTGCTGACAGGAGTAGCAGTGCTGATTCCCTGCCCCTTTCTCTTCTCTTCCCGATTCCACCCTTGCCCTTCTGAGAATGATAACGTGTGTATGATTGAGGTGGGGAAATGCGATACTGTGTATATAATGGGATAAAGTGGCTAGGAAGATCCTTCTGAGAATGTGTTCAGAAGAGCAAGATCCCAAGGAAAGCGAATGTCATCATGGCAATAATTCAATTTTATTATAGTTCAGATTGGTGTTGCTCTGAACGTATTTTCACGAGAACAAAAATTTAATTCCTTGAAATTAATCCCCAAATAATTCCACTTAGGCACATTATCCAGGAACTATTAGACTCTACAACCTTCCCTAGAATAGAGAACATTTTAATTCCAGAAATGTTGTAATGATACCGATGGCTGGCCATTAATGAACATCTTAAACACACCCGGTAAAACACTTAAGTGATTCAGTATACAATTTCTCACTAGCCCTCCAAATACTCAGATTTTCCTCTAATTTGAATATTTATTTCATTGGTTAAATCGATGTAAAATAATTGGGCTGAGAGAAGCATTATCCTAAAGTGTCTCACCCTTTTTAAAAGGTAACCCACTTTTAGGCTTCAGTGAAATTACTTGATGTAAAACACCCAACCACTAACTATACCTTTAAGTATATACCAAACACGTACGAACCCCTGGGTTTTTCGTACCCAGAACTCATCTAAAACTAGATTTCCTTTTGCCAGCTGTGGTGAATATCTGTTTACTGGTTCAATAAGCAATTATTGAGTATCTATTATATACCCAGTCTGGACTGAATAAAGATATCAAACTGATCTCACTAATATTGTTACTGAGTTCTTATTTGCCAAAGTAATACTGAGCATTTCTATTCTGCTTTTTAATAATGTATTTTGAATAGCCTGTGTTTTATATGCATGACTTTTCCTTGGTCAGATCTCTTGGTAGGATTGGGTCATGTTCTTGGCTTCCCTGACATGAGTTCAAAAATTCCTCCCACTTTTTTGCCTGACTTTCCGAATACTTCTTCTCAATTAGTTCTGGAGGCCCCTTTTCCTGCACCCACCATTTAAATTTGGAGGTTAATAGCTGAGAACATTTCAGCTCTACACATTTGCTCTGTGCAATCTTATTCTGTGCTGTTGATGCCACCCATGTACCACAGGGACCTAAACGATATGTCTCAATTCCAGAAAAAAAATTTCCCAACAAAATATTCTATATGACTCGTTAAAAATCAAGAAGAGTAATTAGGAATAGAAATTTCCAGTTCTCTTTGTGCCCCTCGGCCTACTGTACAGCAATCCAGAACCACCTACACAATGAATGCCTACTGAAATCTCAACTAGGAAGTCCAGTAACAGCTCATGAATATGCCCAACCTGGGATTACCACATTCCTTCCCACCCACGTTTTTGCCTTTGCTACTCATTTCTCAAATGGTGTTTCTACTCCTCTAATAACCCCATAAAGCTATCAGCCTGAGAGTCTTTTAAAAATTTTTCCCAACCCTTCATTCCTCCCTATCTTTAGCAAACTGATTGATCATGGACTCCTTTGGTTTGTGGTGTTGTTAGTTGTTATCAAATCATCTTTGACTCAAATCAACTCTATGTATAACAGAGCAACACACCGCCACAATCCGTGCTGGGCTTGAGCCCATCATTGCAGCCACTGCGTCAATCCATCTCACTGAGGGCTGTTTTTGTCCTCTAGTGCCGCTTGAACAAAAAGTACCAAAAATGGATGGTTTTAACCAAGGATTCATTCTCTTACAGTTTAGAAGGCTAGAAGTCCGAGTTCAAAGTGTCAGCTGCAGGGGCTGGGTGAAGGTCCCTCAACCTTGGGCTTCAGCTCTGCCTCTTGCTCCCAGTCCACTGGATCGGGAAGCAGGTGTCTCTTAACTCAGATGGCTGCTGGCTGCTGAGGCTAACAAACCTAATGTTGACAAGTAAAATGGCACAGTCCCAAAATGATCATGCAACATGGCAGGTCACTAATTCAAGTCCATTAATGGTTCCAAGATCAGCAGACAAGAAGCTCATTGAGATGAAGACTCTGCCACATGAAAGGTCCAGATGTGCCAAAAGCTTGAGACCTTCCTCAAAGCTTCTTCCTAAATACTGGAAACAGACCACATCCCTGAGACAGCTACTCAGCTGCTCACAGCAGATTCCACCATGGAGCTGGTTACCAGTGTCATTATGAGAAAAAACTACATCCAGCTGTCCAGCCACTCAAAATCAGACCCAGCCAATTGGGCACACATCCTTAACTATCGTAAGACTCTTCTCTATTTCAGTGACTTTCTATTTTACCAAGCATGAGGTCCTTCTGCAGGAACAGGTCCCTCATGAAAACATCTCACCATGCTTCCTTCTAAGGAACATTCGGGCTGCACTTTGTCCAGGACATTTGTTTATTCTTCTGGTATCCCATGGTATATTCAATATTCTTTGCCAACACCATCATTCAAATGCATTGTTTCTTTTTGGTCCTCCTTACTCACTGTAAGGAGCTCTGATGGCATAGTGCCTAGGACATTTGACTGCTAACCAGAAGGTTGACAGTTTAAATCCACCAGCTACTCCACAAAGGAAGACCGGGGGATCTACTTCTGTAAAGATTAACCTCCTGGGAAACCCAAAGGGGGTTGCTATGAGTCAGAATCAACTTAATGGCAGTGAGTTTGGTTTTTACCTTCTTCTTTTTTTTTTTTTTGATTTGTTGTCCAGTTTTTGCATGAATGTGAGGCAGTTGAAAATACCATGGTTTGGGTCAGAAACACTTTAGTCATCAGGATGACATCTTTTCTTTTTAACACCTGGAAGAGTTCTTTTGCACAGATTTGTCCAAGGAAATACATTTATTTCCAGACTGCTGCTTACTGTGGATCAAAGTAAAAGGACATCCTTGACAACTTCAATGTCTTCTCCAAATATCATTATGCTGCATATTGGTCCAGTTGTGAGGATTTTTGCTTTCTTAATGGTGTGATATGATCCATACAGAAGGCTTTGGTTACATCAGTAAGTGCTTCAAGTCTGCTTTGTTTTCAGCAACAAAGGTGTGTCATCTGCGTATTGCAGGTGGTTAAGGAGTCTTCCTCCAATCCAGATGCCACTTTCTTCTACATATAGTACAGCTTCTCAGATTATTTGCTTAGTATATAGATTAAGTATGTTGAAATGATATACACCTTTTCTGATCCCCAAACAAAAAACATCCCCTTTTTCTGTTCAAATAATTGCCTCTTGGTCTATGTATAGATTCTACATGAGCACAATGAAATGTTTTGGAATTCCCTTTCTTCCCAATATTACCCATAATTTGATATGATCCACACAGTCAAATGGCTTTGCACAGTCAGTAAAACACAAGTAAACATCTTTCTGGTATTCTCTGCTTTCAGCCAAGATCCATCTGGCATCAGCAATGATATCCCTTGTTCCACATCCTCTTCTGAATCTGACCTCAATTTCTCACAGTTCCCTGTTGATGTACTGCTGCAACCGTTTTTTAATTATTTTCAACAATTTTTTTTTCTGTGTGTGATATTAATATTGTTTGATAATTTCCACATAGTGCTGGATCACCCTTTTTATATATGTATATGAGCACAAATATGAATCTCATTCAGTTGGTTGGCCAGGTAGCGGTTTCCTAAATTTCTTGGAACAGATGAGTGAGAGTTTCCAGTGTGTTGCATCAGTTTATTGAAGCATCTCATGCCATCTATTCCCAGAGCCTTGTTTTTCACCAATTCCTTCAGTGCAGCATGGACTCCTTCCATAAATACCATTGGTTCTTGATCATACGCTTCCTGAAATGGTTCAACATCAAATAATTCTTCCTGGTACAGTGACGTGGTGCATGCCTTCCTTCTCCTTTTGATGCCTCTGCATTGATCAGTATTTTGCTCGTAGAATTCTTCACTATTGCAACTTGAGGCTTGATTTTTTTCCTATTCTTTCAGCTTGAAAAAAACTGAGCATGTTCTTCTCTTTTGGTTTTCTAACTCCAGGTCTTTGTACATTTCATTATAATACTTTATTATGTCTTCTCCAGCTGCCCTTTAAAATCTTCTGTTATGCTCTTTTACTTCATCACTTTTGCCATTTGCTTTAGCTATTCTATGTTCAAGAGCAAGTTTCAGAGTCTCTTCTGACATATATTTGACCTTTTATTTTCTTTCCTGTCTTTTCAGTGACCTTTTTCTTTCTTTATTTATGATGTTCTTGATGTCATCATACAACTTGTCTGGTCTACAGTCTTTAGTGTTCAAATATATTCAATCTATTTTTGAGATGGTCTGTAAATTCAGATGAGATATACTCAATGTTGTGCTTTGGCTCTTGTGGACTTGTTTTCATTTTCTTTAGCTTCAGCATGAACTTGCATATGAGCACTTGGTCTGTTCTGCAGCTTGCCTAACCTTGTTCTTATTGATGATATTGAGCTTCTCCATGGTATCTTTCCACAGATGTAGTCAGTATGATTCCTGAGTATTCCATCTGGCAATGGCCATGTGTATAGTCACTGTTTACATTGTTGAGAAAAGGTATTTTCAATGAATAAGCCATTTGTCTTACAAATTTAATCACATGATCTCCAGTGTCATTTCTTCCTTGTTTCCAACTTTCATATTCCAATCACCAGTAATTATCAATGCATCTTAATTGCATGTTTGATCAATTTCTAACTAGACAAGTTGGTCAAAATCTTCAATTTCTTCATCTTTAGCATTAGTCATTTGTGCATAAATTTGAATAATTATCATATTAACTAGTCTTTCTTGTCAGCATATAAATATTATCCTTTTGCTGACAGCATTGTACTTCAGGATAGATCTTGAAATATTCTTTTTGACACTGAATGTGATGCCATGTCTCTTCAATTTGTCATTCCCTGCATAGGAGACCATATGAATGCCTGGTTCAAAATGGCCAATGCCAGTCCATTTCAGCTAACTAATGCTTAAGACTCACTTTTTAATTTCGATTTGAGTTTCAATTGCATTTTGGTTCATCCATTACAGCTTGTAATGCTCATTTATTTATTGTTTTCAAAAGCATGACTTCTTCCCTTTCCTCAGTCCCTCTGTGATGCTCAGATCCTTTTTAACTCTTGCAATATTCCCCTACCCAGTTTCCTTGCCTCTACCCTCACTCCTCCCACAATCCATTCTGTGAAGACGATGCCAAAGCATGAAAGCATACTTTTTCTTTGGAAGATCCTGAAGGGCTCCCGTAGGCCTCAGGAAAAGGCCTCACTGTGCTCTGCTGTCCACCTACATCTCCAGTTTCCTTTTGCTCATTCTCACAAATGTTTCCTGCTCTTCATCCATCCTGAGTGCACTGCCCTTCCTCACTTATCTGTTACCTGCTTATGTTTTCCCTTCTCCCACTCAATCCATTGTCCAATGTCCCCAGCCCTTTCTACTTCTTCCGGTCCCATTTCTTCAAGGCTTAGTTCAATCGTGATCACCTCTGAGAGGCTGTCTCTAACCTTCTCTGGCTGAGCCAGGTGTCCATCCTCTTCCCAGCACTGATCACACTGTCCCACAACTGTAAGCTACTTCTGTGGCTCTCTTGTTAGATCAGAATCATAGTTTGCTTTCTGGTAGTTTTTTGACTGTTGATTTGCATTATATAATTTTAAAAAGAATCTGATTTTTTGGTACCTTAGGAGAGATGTAAGACATAACATTGGACTCAGCTTATATACTGAGTACATACAGTAAAACCTGGCAAAGGCAGAGTCTGTGCATGGTGGAAACTTGTCAGTGAAGGAAAACTCAAATATTTTCCACTAAAAGGAGAAAGGGAAAAATGGTGACTGCACTGTCAAAGGCAGAAAATTTGCCAGACATGGAAAAATAGGGAGTCCTACCAAGTTCCATCTTTCACAGGTTTCACTAGTTCTCTAGTCTCTCTCATTTTCTTTGCCACTAACTGGCTTAGTGACATTGAGACAAACCATGTAGCCTTTCTAAGCATTAGCTTCATCATCTCTAAAATTATCTCTGCGATCTTGTGACACTAATGTTTATGTATACATAAATGTTTTTCTCTACATTATGTGGTGTGATTAGGCATTTCATAAAAGTTTTAGTGGCTTACTATTACTGAATAAAAATGAACCGAAGGTTCTGGATCAAAGTATTCTTTTGTTGTTGTTGTTGTTATGTGCCATCGAGTCAAACCCGACTCATAGAGACCCCTCCTTGGGTTTCCGAGGCAGTATCACTACGGAAGTAGGATTGCCCAACCTTCCTTCCGAGGAGTGGCTGGTGGGTTTGAACTGCCAGCCTTCTGGTTAGCAGTCAAGTGCCTTAGGCACTATGCTACCAGAGCTCCTACACCAAATATAGAACAGTGGAATTTAGTTTATTTATATATGTCATGATTCTACAAACAATTTGAGACAGTTTACAGCAAGAATATATCCCCAACTGTAAATAACAATAGAAAAATAAATCCATGAGGAAAGTAAATGAAAGTAAAAGTCAAAACTAGAAGCCACTGAAAATAGATGTGTCCAGCATATACAGGTCATTTTCAAATTTGATTCTAAACTTCCTGACATCCAAAATGACAACAGAAACAACCTGATGCACAAAGTTTATTAAAGGGGAAGCAAGACTTCTCCAGTACACATTTCTAAAGTAAAGTTTCGCAACCTGTGATCCATGTATGAGGCACCGAATAATGTACCAGACAATTCCTCCAACAACATTCCTAAATGAAATCTAAAGATGGTTTGCATGAGGCTGTACTGCATAACATCCTTTGAGTCAAACGAAGGTCACAATGTTGGAAAGCAATTTTGTAGAGACAATTCCATGAGGGGTCAAGGTAAAGTACAGTGGGTAGCCTTCTGATGATCCAGTTTGAGTCAAGATAAAACCAAACTATAAAGAAAGAACAGCACAGTGCATGCTTCAAAGAATCCTCCCCGAACCTCAGCTTCTCCAAAATTCTGGTGTATTCTGTATACGGTTGTTGTCATTTGCCATCCAGTCAATTCTGACTCATGGAGACACCGTGGGTGCAGGGTAGATCTGGATTCCATCAGGTTTGTGATGCTGTGACCTTTCAGAAGCAGATTGACAGACCTGTCTTCTGAGGCTTCTCTAGGTGGGTTTGAACTGCCAACCTTCTGACTAATAGTCAAGTGCTTAACCATTTTGCCACCCAGAGACTCTGTATTATTATTATTATTATTTTACAGTAGTACCTTTTAAGTAAAATTCTTCTCCAGAAAGTAGCTGGTCCCTTCTCATGTCATTAGACTTTACAGTCAACACCATTCATCTGGCTTATCCTGGTTCTGCCATTCACAAATTATGTGACCTTGAACGAGTGGCTCAGCTCCTGTCATTTAGTTATCTATAAAATGGGGATGGTTAATATTTACTTCTTTGGGTTGGAATGAAGATAAAATGTAATGAAATATGCAAACTATAATGTTGTTGTTGTTGTTGTTGTTATGTGCCATCGAGTCAAACCCGACTCATAGCGACCCCTCCTTGGGTTTCCGAGGCAGTATCACTACGGA
>NW_006921994.1:2675677-2682850 GCF_000298275.1 Orycteropus afer afer | reverse complement strand
CTTGGGTTTCCGAGGCAGTATCACTACGGAAGTAGATTGCCCAACCTTCCTTCCGAGGAGTGGCTGGTGGGTTTGAACCGCCAGCCATCTGGTTATAGAAAGTGCTATTACGTTACACTACTTATTGCTCCTTACTTCATGCTGTATGTGCTTTATGGATTAATATCAGCACTGAAAACAAAAACAAACAAACAAAAAAATGCTTTTCTTTCTGAGTGTAGCCAGGATCACATATGTTCAGATTGTTTGACCCATTCACTGCATTGTAATCTTGGTTACTTTGGTGAGGAAATTATTCATTCATAGACTGAGTAGTTACTTTGAACATCCACACACATTCAGCTGTATTTATGGTTAGTCATTACCATCTTAAGACAAACTTGCTTTGTATGAGATGTAATTATACAATCATCTACTAGAATGGTGAGAAAAGAAACTGCAAATGAGTCTGGCCACTTGGATTCTAGTCTAACTTCCTGATCCTCAGCGTCAGCCCCCTCAGAGGTAATGTAAGAGCATTGGGATGGATTTTAAATGTACATTCCCATTTCAAATGTCTGATTCTAATAATTCCAGTTGGGTTTGAGGTTAAATATCCCTTTAGATCAAGGAAAACAAGTGAATAAAACTCTGTGGATAAAATAGTCCTTCTCTCTGATGTGTTGTTCTTATTTCCCTCAATTTCTAAACTCTAAGGAGAATTGGTACTTTCCCAGTTAACTTTCCCTTTCCTTTGAAGTTGCTGAAAACTCTAAGGCTAATCAATCCCCAGATGGCCCTATTGCAAATGTTACCCCTCCATAGAAAGAGCATCTCCCTGAGCTTTAGAGAATATTAGGCTGTGAGTATTCCCACTCATTTAACAGTAAAGCAGAGCTTCCTACTTATTGGCCTATGCATCCTCATGCCATCTTTATCTCTGATGAAAATGGGCCACTGACTTCCAGGAACAGTCCACTGAGGATGTTGTCCTTCACCCCTATCCCTCTTCATTCTTCCCCAAGGATGAGTCAAGATACACACCCTTCACTCCAGAAAAAAAGGTTCTGATCTGAATTGTTCAAACCCAAGGGCCTTGTACTGGCACAACTTTCAAAGACACAAAGGTGACACACCTGAGTGTACCTTGTTCTCTCTGGTCTCTCTTTCCGCCTTGGAGGACAGGGTGGCAATGAGGGCCAGAGCCATTTCCCCTTGGAAAAACCCCAACCTTCCTTGCTATCTATAGCTCTCTTTTTTCCCACTCTGGACTCCTGCTTCAAGGGGCCACCCTAGAACAGAGCTCCAAGGGCCCAGGTGACAAAGCCTGAAGCAGGACACTTGGCATAGATGCAGGTACCTTCCTCCTCTCCTCCCTCTTTTCTCTACCTCTCTCCATGTTCTGTTTTCTCTCATCTTGGTGGATCTACCTTAGATCACCTACCCTCCTCCGCCCAAGCTGAGTGGTGGAGTGAAAGGATTTCAGTCTAGGGAGGCTTAGGGGGAAGGAGGTTCCAAGAGCATGCTACTCACTGAAGGGTCCTGTTAGGAATGGAAGCCAGATCCCGATAAAGAACCAGTGAAGAAGTGAGACAATGACTAGCTTTTGCCTAATTCTCTTGCAAATGTATGTCCCTTGGAACCTCACTCAAAGACGTTCCTGACAGGGCAGGACTCCTTTATTTCTGAGTTCCTTTGCCAAATAACATCACATGATAGCACCTTAATTGCAATTTAATTAATATAGCTGTCATTTATTTTTGTTAATCTTATCAGTTGTCATCAAGCCAATTCTGACTCATGGCAACCTGTGTGCAGAGGAGAACTGCTCCATCCTGTTTCCAAGGTTGTGAGCTTTGAGAAGCAGATCACTAGACCTGCTTCTGAGATGCCCCTGGGTGGGTTAATACCACAAATCCTTCTGCGCCACCCAGGGGTACCTACAGCTACCACTATGCATAGTTCATTTCAGCTCACTACGTCCTTTTCAATAGGCACACAATAGGTTACCGAGCCCTGTCTACCCTATTCTTTCTGTATGGTCAGGGGAAGTGGAAGGGTTCCTCTTCATAAAATCTCTGCTTATTTCCATTCACATGCAGATGTACCAGAGTCAATGAGGAAACAAGGAAAACAGTTTTTAGGCTCTGTCTTTCAGTAACGAAACATTACTGACATAGGACTTTATGCAGGTGATTTGTCAACCCTGTTCTTTCAAAACTTTTGAATATTTTTCCCATAATCATTTCCTAATAAAAACAATTCCTAAATTTTTCTCATAGTCTTCACTCTCTCCGTATTCTACTCTTTTCACTGGCTAAATAAAAGTTGAGGGTAGAAACAATAACGTTTCATTATCATCTTTATTCATTATTCTTGTTAAGTATATACCATATGTGTGCAAAAAAATATTGATTAGAAAAAGCAGATAAAGATCATAGATGGAAAATCACATGAGAAATACAAATGCCAATAAATGTAAAGTACATATTCATTTTTCCCTAGTAATTATTGAAATGTGCATTGAAATTGTCTATCAATTAAGTAATGAAATTAATATAGTTTAATATCTGATTGATGTTACAAAACAGTTATCATAGTGACTGAAATATAAAATCTTTCTGGGAAACAATTTTGTAATATATATTCAATATCTTTAAAGTTTTCATTCTCAAAGAATATTGAATGACATGGAACAATTCCCAGTATATATTGCACTGGTTAAGCATTCATAAAAACAACAAGCATTGATCTGTTAACCAAAAGGTCAATGGTTTGAACCCAGCAGCTGTTCCAACGGAGAAAGATGTGACAGTCAGCCTCCATAAAGAATGCAGCCTTGGAAACCCTATGAACAACAACAATTCTATTGTTGTTATTAGGTACCCTTAAGTCATTTCTGACTCATAGCAACCCCATGCACAGCAGAACAAAACACTGCCCGATCCCATGCCAGCTCCATGATCCTTGCTATACTTGAGCCCATTATCTCACCCACTGTGTCAATCCATCTTGTTGAAGGCCTTCCCCTCTTTCATCAACCCTCCACCGTACCAAGGATGACATCCTTCTCCAGGGAATGGTCCCTTCTGATAACATGACCAAAGTAGGTGAGAAGAAGTCTGGTCATTCTTGCTTTCAAAGAGCACTTTAGCCGTACTTCCTCCAGGACAGATCTGTTAGTTCCAGCATTCCATGGTACTTTCAGCATTCTTCACCAGCACCACAACTCAAAAGCATCAACTCTTCTTCGGTCTTCCCTATTCATTGTCCAGCTCTCACTTGCATTTGAGGTGATTGAAAATATCATGGCTTGTGTCAGGTGCAACTTAGTCCTCATGGAGACATCTTTGCTTCTCAACACTTGAAAAGAGGTCCTTTGCAGCCAACCTGCCCAGTGCTATATGTCATCTAATGTCCTGACTTCTGCTTCCACTGGCGTTGTTTGTAGAACCAAGCAATATAAATTCCTTGACAACCTCAATCTTTTCTCCATTTATTATAATGCTGCTTAGGTCTGGTTGTGAGGATTTTTATTTTCTTTATATTGAGATATAATCCATACTGCAGACTGCACTCTTCAATCTTCATCACTAAGTGCCTCAAGTCATCCTCCCTTTCAGCAAGCAAAGTTGTGTCATCAGCATATCACAGGTTGTTAATGATTCTTCCCCCAATCTTGATGCCACGTTCTTCTTCATATAGTCCAACATCTCAGATTATTTGCTCAGCATATAGATTGAATAAGTTTGGGGAAAGGATACAGTCCTGACACACTCCCTGTCTTATAGGGTCGCTATGAGTCCGAGTCAACTCAATTTCAGTGTGATTGGTTTTTGGATCATGTGTAAACTGCTGCTCTAGGTGAACTGAACAAAGACCTTGTATTCAAGGTACTTATGTGGATAGCAAAGTCCAAGTCTTGCCATCAAGTCTAGTGAGACTCGTGTTGATATGGCGATGTCGTGTGTGTCAGAGTAAAAGTGTGCTGTATAGGATTTTTCAATGGCTGATATTTTGGAAGCAGATCACTAGGTCTTTCTTCCAAAGTTCCTCCCAGTAAACTTGAACCTTCAGCTTTTTGATTAGTAGCCAAGCATGTTAACTTTTTGTATACTCAGGGATTCCTTTGTTTTAGGAAATGTTTTGAAGTCAATATAAGCTTCAGACATGAGATTAATTGGCCAAAGTTTGTTATTTATAGTTAAAAGAATTATACATTTCAAGGGAGTTTATTTTTGTATTTTTAAATTAATCCCAGAGAAGCACACGTTCAGTGCAGGAAGTGCAAACTGGGCCATCACTTTTATTCTCTTCACCATGACCAATGGACCATGTTCTTTACCTGGAGGAAATTAGCCGAGAATGAGGCTCCATCTGTACAGAATTATGAAAAACCAACAGCACTGTTATACCTTCTGCTAATTATTACTTTGATTTCATCTGTCTCAAACATTTATTGAGCAACAACTAATTGTAAACCACTCTTGTCATTTAGGGCAATTATTTTCAAATATCTTTGCTCAAAAACCCCCAAAGAACTGTGAAAGCCCTCATATAATTTTGACCCTGAATTCTAAATTTTTCTTTTAAGTTTAGAGACTGGAAAAGGATTTCATTTCTGCTGTGTTGTAACTATTGACATTTTAAATTATAACTATTAATCACTCTTTCAAAGGTATCAAATTGAATATAAATACCAGACCAATATGCAGTCTTCCATTATCCACTAAAACTGTTAACAAGCTCCTGAAGGGGCAGCCATTGGACATTATGCTCTCTTCTTAAATGCCCATTTTCCATTATGTTTATTATTCATCTCTGCAGCTAAAAAATGTAATTGAATTAAAATTCATCCATTCATTTATTTATTATTTCATCTGGCCAACCAGATATTAATGCTACAATATTTTTCTGTATTGAGCTATCGTGAAAATTATTAGCTTATAAATCTTGATTAATAATTACTAAAAAGAAAAATAAAATTTACAAGTGCTTTCATTATCGCTAGAATTATATATTGTTTAGCATTATATCCATTTCTAATTTTCTTTTTCATAGATTTAAGTGCTGAGAAAGCTTATTGACATAAATAAGTCAATAAAAATGGAAAGAGCTTTGTTATAACACTGTCGGTTAATTCCATGAACTGCTTCCATGTTTTATGCCAAATCTCACAAAGTGATCTGTGAGCAAATGTTTGTGTAAGTAGCTGAGGACTTGTTTACAGTCTCTTCTAATTTTGTGGAAAGCAAAATATTAGAGAACATGACTTATAAAAGAATTTGTTATCAAGACACTAAACAAATTCTCAGTCTCAGGTTTTGGCAAGACTACTAAAAGGCTTTACTAAAATTGGTCAAATGACTACTAATTCCTGCACCAATATGCTAGTATTTAATACACAGAATACTAAAAAGGGTTTTTTAAAAAATGGGGGTAGTATTTAATTTGAGAGGGAACAAGAGTGGCCTCAGGGACCTCAGGAGCTGCATGATATCCAGGTAAAAGCGGCGGGAGGCAAACCAGGCCCCAAGTCCCCTAGAGCCAGGAAAAGGAGATAGTGGCCAGGGACCACAGAGTGGCAGGTTCCAGGTAGGAATTAGGTAAGTGGAGAGTGCAGAGGTTTCCAACAGCTAAGGGAGACAAACTTGTCTGTCGGTTTGTCATCCTGTGAGGCTTGTGCATTGCTGTGAGGCTTGAAGCTGTGCCACTGGTGTTTTAGACGCCAGCAGAGTTGCACATGGTACACAGGTTTCAATGCAGGTTACAGACTAAGACAGACTAAGAAGAAGGAGGAGGTCAACCACTTCTCAAAAATTGGCCAGGGAAAACCTTATGAATAGCAGAGAAACACTGTCTGATACATTGCTGCGCAATTTTATGAATAGATTGGAAATATTGTCCAACACAGTGCAGGAAGACGAGCCCTTTGGGTCAGAAGGCACTCAATATAGGATTGGGAAAGAGCTGCCTCATCAGAGTAGAACCAACCTTAATGATATGGATAAAGTAAGTCTTTCAGGACCTCCATGTGCTGACATGGCACAACTCAAATTGAGAAACAGCTGTAAACATCCATTAATCGGAACATGGAATGTACAAAGTATGAATCCAGGAAAATTGTAAGTTGTCAAAAATGAAATGGGATGCATAAAGATTGATGTCCTAGGCATTAGTGAGCTGAAATGGACCGGTTTGGGCCATTTTGAATCAGACAACCATATGATCTACTATACCGGGAATGACAAACTGAAGAGGAATGCTGCGGCATTCATCATCACAAAGGATATTTCAAGACCTGTCCTGAAGTACAACGCTGTCAGTGATAGGATAATATCCATTCATATACAAGGAAGATCTGTTAATACAACTATTATTCAAATTTATACACCAACCATCAGAGCCAAAGATGAGGAAATTGAAGATTTTTATCAACTTCTGCAGTCTGAAATTGACCGACCATGCAATCAAGATGAGTTGCTTATCACTGGTGATTAGAATGCAAAAGTTGGAAACAAAGAAGAATCACTGGTAGTTGGAAATTTTGGCCTTGGTGACATAAATAATGCTGGAAATCGCATGATAGAATTTTGCAAGACCAATTATTTATTCATTGCAAATACCTTTTTTCAACAACACAAACAGCTGCTATACACGTGGACTTTACCAGATGGAGTACACAGGAATCAGATTTACTACATCTGTGGCAAGAGGAGATGGAAAAACTCAATATCTTCAGCCAAAACAAGACCAGGAGCTGATTGTGGAACAGACAATCAACTGCTCATGTACAAGTTCAACTTGAAGTTGAAGACAATTAAAACAAGTCCACAAGAGCCAAAATATGAACATGAATATATCCCATCTGAATTTAGAGACCATCTAAAGAGTAGACTTGATGCACTGACCAAAAACCAGAAGAATTGTGGGATGACATCAAGAACATCATCCATGATGAGAAAGACATAGAGGTACATGGGAGGTACAGACAACAAAGATGAACCCTTTTGCACAGGCAGTTCTGCATTGTGAGTGAAGGCAAACATGGGTATATGGATGGATAGATGAGTGGAGAGGCTAAACGATTAGGTATGTCTATGAAATGGGGAGTGTATCTAAGAACATATATAGGGTTGGCAGACAATGGTCCTATAAGTTTATGTGAATTATCAGAATTCCCAGGTGTATAGT
>NW_006921994.1:2671348-2673597 GCF_000298275.1 Orycteropus afer afer | reverse complement strand
ACCATACTTATTCAATCTGTATGCTGAGCAAATAATCCAAGAGGGTGGACTATATGAAGAAGAACATGGCATCAGGATTGGAGGAAGAATCATTAACTACCTGCAATATGCTGATGACACAACTTTGCTTGCTGAAAGTGAGGATGACTTGAAGTACTTACTGATAAAAATTGAATACAGTCTGCAATATGGATTACACCTCAATATAAAGAAATAAAAATCCTCACAACTGGACCTATAAGCAGAATTACAATAAATGGAGATAAGATTGAAATTGTTAAAGACTTCACGTTGCTTGGTTCTACAATCTATGCCAATGGAAGCAGCAGTCAGGACATCAGACGACGTTTAGCACTGGGCAAATCAGCTGCAAAGGACCTCTTTCAAGTGCTGAAGAGGAAAGGTGTCTCCTTGAGGACTAAGGTGCACCTGACACATACCATGGTATTTTTCAATCGCCTCACATGCATGTGAGAGCTGGACAATGAATAAGTACCAAAGAATAGTTGATGCTTTTGAGCTGTGGTTTTGGCAAAGAATGCTGAAAGTACTGTGGACTGCTAAAAGAACTAACAGGTCTGTCATGGAGGAAATGCAGCAGAATGCTCCTTGGAGGCGATACTGGCCAGACTTCATCTGACTTACTTTGGTCATGTTGTCAGAATTGATCATTCCCTGGAGAAGGATGTCATGCTTGGTAAGATGGAGGGTCAACGAAAGAGGGGAAGGCCCTCAATGAGATGTATTGACATGGTCTAGTATAGCAAGGATCAAGCAGCTGGCTCAGGGCTGGGAGGTATTTTGTTCTGCTATGCATAGGGTCACTGTGAGTTGGAGATGACTCGATGACACCTAACAGGAACAACAATTTCATTTGAAAATTCCTTTGGAATCAATAGATGTATCCTGATCAAAAAGGTGAAAATGCTCAGAACAGATTTTCAAGTTCCCAAGGAATCTGGGAGCTTTGGTGGTGTAGTACATAAGGCAAGGTTGGAGGTTCAAACCCACCAGCCACTCTGCAGAATGAAGACTGGGTAATCTACTTCTATAAAGATGTACTGCTTCAGAAACCCAAAGGGGGTTGCTATGAGTCAGAATCGACTTGAGGGCAGTCAGGTTTTTTTTTTTTTTTTAAGGATTCCAGACTTACAGGACCTATTGAGAATGGAGGAACCTCTGGATCTATTGCCCTGAAATAATCTTTAAATCTTGTACCAAAACTATCCCCTAAAAGCCATCGTCAAACCAAACAATATGGAAAGGCTGGGCAAAGTTAATAGAGGAATCAACTCTGGAAATGGCCAGAAACAGTGTCTGTAGAGCATTGTGGGTCCAAGGTAGGCATTTAAGGCATTACAGAGTGAGGAGAGGTGAAGAACAAGGCGTCTTCTACACACCCTTTTTATAACCTGTGCTGGGAAAGGAAGGCAAGGAAAAGTTGCATTAGGGTTAGGGATACTTGGCCATGCTTGTAAGCTGGGGAAAACAATCCTGTTAGTTGTTGTCAGGTGTCCTTGAGTCATCTTCAACTCATAGAGACTCTGTGTACAGCAGGATGAAACAGTGCCCAGCCTATGCCAGCTCCACAGTCCCTGATATACCTTAGCACATCATTGTAGCCATTGTGTCAATCCACCTTGTTGAGGACCTTCACCTCTTTCACTGACCCTCCATTTAACCAAGCATGATATCCTGCCCCAGGGAATGGTCTCTTCTGACAACATGACCAAAGTAGGTGAGACAAAGTCTGGCCATTCTCACTTCCAAGGAGCATTCCAGCTGCACTTCTTCAAGGACAGATTTGTTAGTTATTTTTGCAGTACGTGGTACTTTCAGCATTCTTCACCCACACTACAACTCAAAAGCATCAACTCTACTTTGGTCTTCCTTATTCATTGTCCATGGCTTGTGTCAGGTGCACTTTAGCCTTCAAGGCGACATCTTTGCTTTTCAGCATTTGAAAAAGGTCTTTTGAAACAGATTTGTCCAGTGTTATATGTCATCTGATATCTTGACTGCTGCTTCCTTTGCTGTTGATTGTAGAACCAAGTAATACGAAGTCTTTGACAGCTTCAATCTTTTTTCCATATATCATTATGCTGCTTATTGGTCCATTTGTGAGAATTTTTGTTTTCTTTATATTGAGGTGTAATACATACTGCAGACTGTAGTCTTCAATCTTCATGCATAAGTGCTTCAAGTCATCCTCACTTTTAGCAAGCAAAGTTGTGTCATCAACATATCGC
>NW_006921994.1:2657488-2671153 GCF_000298275.1 Orycteropus afer afer | reverse complement strand
CAATGTTATCCATAATTTGTTATGATCTACACAATTGAATGCTTTTGTATAGTCAATAAAACACAAGTAAACATCTTTCTGGTATTCTTTGCTTTCAGTCAAGATTCATCTGACATCAACAATGATCCTAGACAGAGAGAAATAATTCAAGGGAAAGGGGTCGGTGAGATGGAAGAAGAAGTCAGAGAAGGTAAGCAAGTGAGGTGTAAGACACACAAATAGTTTTATGAAGCAAGAGACCAAGAGACAAAGGGTGAAATTCAGAACATGCAATGATGCATCCATTAATAAATTAATGTTTGCACATGAAAGTATAAAATAAGGCAGAATGTGGTAAGTACAATAAATAGAATGTAAACTGCTGAGGATGCCCAGACAGTGAATACCAGGGAGGAGTTTATGGACATTGCTGTCTTTAAGCAGGACTTTGACAGATGATTCTCATGGAGCAGGGGACATTGTTGCACTAGGAAAGAGTGTGAACAAGGCACTGAGATAATAAAGCAGGGCAGGGAGGGTGTGAAGGATGGAAATGAAGAGCTCTGGAAGGTGGCGTGGAGGAGTGGGAAGGTGGCGTGGAGGAGTGAGAATGCAGGGGAGTCAGGCAGGAACCTCCACGGTTTAGAGCCCATGCACAGTGGTCAGACCCACACTTTCGGTTCCTAACTGCATTTTCACAGACATAATGGCAGATTTTATTTTCTCTCAGCCCCTGTGATTTTAGCTTATTTCACAGATGAGGTAAATAAGGCCCAGAAACCCACACATCTGGCCTCAAATCACTGAGGGGTGGGGGAAGAACAGCAATCCTAATACAGGGCTTCTGACTCCTGGTGCAATGTCTTTGGTTCATCAAAAGGCCTGGTGGCATAGCAGTTAAGAGCATGGCTACTAACTGAAAGGTTGGCGATTCAAACCCACCAAGCTGCTACACAGTAGAAACGACCTGGAGATATGTCCCCATAAATATTACAGCCTTGGAAACCCTTTGGGAAAGTTCTACTCTGTCCTATAGGGTGACTGTGAGTTGGAATTGACTCATCCACAACAGGTTGGGTGGCACTATTTGTTCCACTACTAACTGAAAGGTTGGAGGTTGGAATCCACCCAGCTGCACTGCAGAAGACAGGCCTGATGAGATTATAGCCAATGAAATCCCCATGGAGCACAGATCTAGTTGAAACATGGGGAATCGTCAGTGTCACAATCTGCTTGATGGCAATGCGTTTATTTTTTCACTGCCTTCTATTTGACTCTGAGACAGGTAGAATCCTCTGAACATTGCAGAGTGGCCTGCTCAAAGCTGGCAGAGGATCGTACAAAACCAAATAATTTCCATTAGTCACTTTTTGTCCTTTGAAAGTTCTCCAAGAACAGGACAACTTTGTCATGATTGGCATATTTTTATCTAGTTCAAAGGTTCATCAAAGTCCTTTACAGATTAATGAGTTAAAGTTTGCTTGTGACTGTGTAGGTAAACGGAGCAACCTAATTATGTTCTCGGCTTATCAAATACTGCAGCCCACTTTGCCTAAATCTAATTTAGATATTTATACACTTTCTAAAAATAGAAAATTGAGAATTATCCATTATCCAGAAGTAGTCATTCAATTAACAAGGAGATAAATACTAGAGGACCTGAGCCCAATCACCAGGAAATGAGGGCACAGTGAGATGAAGGGCGTGAAAGCATCCCCAGGTGTGCACGCTGAAGCAGGAAGGGCTCTGCTCCCCTTGGGGTAACTCACGTTTTCTTAACTACAGGCCTTGTGCGAGATCCATCACACTGTTGGGCTTTTCTCACTCTACGAAGTATACCACTGCCCTGTTGCAGTTAGAAATGGCGGCTGTCAACAGTTCTATCATTTGCCCAAGGAGGCTAAAGTAGGATCTAACCAAGATCTATCCTTGTTGTGCTCATACTCATTCCACAGACATACAATAGACAAAGGATTCCTTTGGCTGTAGCACAGCACTGCTTCACATTCTTTGAGGAGATGTGCAAAGCATATCTTGTTGTTCAACTTTACAGACTCTCACAAAACTATAAAGTTCTGCTACAGAGTACTACAGAATGCAAAGTAAGAAATAATGACCAAATTGAAGATTCTCATCACATTTTCTTTTTCTTTTTGCAAATTACAGGAGTGGATTTGACTATGTTAAAAAGTCACAGAGAAATTTCTTTTGGTGGTTACGATTATGTGTCAGCTTGTCTGGGCCTGGTTTTGAGTGGCTAGGCATCTGGAAATAGTGATTCCCCATGATAAGACTGGTAATCAATTAGCTAAGTATCTGCCTTAGAGATGGGCTCTGCTTCCGGTAGATAAGAAGCAGCTTTGAGAAAGGTCTCTGAGTTTTTTGGCATGCTTCGACCCTGTGTGTAGCCAAGTCTTCATTCAGCAGTCTACTTTGTTGTCTGTTGATCTCAGGACTGTTTCTGGACTTGAACTAGCAGCCTGCCATATTGTTTAATAATCTTAGGACTGTGCCATTTTACTTGTTGACCTTGGGTTTGTCAGCTTCAGCAGCCAGCAGCTGTCTGATTTAAGAGAAGCTTCCAGCTTCAGTGAGCCGGGAGCAAGAGGAAGAGGTGAAGCCCAAGATTGGAGGGCTTTTACCCAGCCTCTAGAGCTGGCATTTTGAACTTGGATTTCTAGCCTCCTCAACTGTAAGAAAATAAATCCCTGTTTGCTAAAGCCACCTATTTGTGGTATTTTCTGTTAGCACTAGATGGCCAAAACACTTCTCTTCTCAGATATTCTCTATACTTGCTACCTGATTGGATGGAGGCTGGAACTGGTGAGGTCAGGAAGTGGGTAAATACCTACTTACATCAAGTGCGTGCAAACACTGATCTCTCCCCAGGGCTCCCTGTGTACTTGGACCAGAAAAGCCCTAACACCAAGTGCTGGTGCTAATAGATGGAGGGAGATGATCTTCCAGATGGGGCATGGCAAGTAAGCGCAGCATTTTCTTAGCCAACTTGCTGAAATGAAAGGTTTTGATCATGTTCATGGAACTAGAAGCAATGTGATGTAGAGAAAGAACAATGATTAAAGGGCTAAGCTGCTAACCAGAAGGTCGGTGATTCAAACCCATAAGACGAGTGTTGTTGTTGTTGCTGTTATGTGCTGTCATGTCGGATCTGATTCATAAAGTCCCCTCCTTGGGTTTCTGAGGCCATATCACTACAGAAGTAGATTGCCCCATCTTCCTTCTGAGGAGTAGCTGGTGGGTTTGACTGCCAGAGCTCCTCAGACAATGTGTAGCACTGGGCAAATTGGCTGCAAAAGACCTCTTTCAAATACTGAATGGCAAAGATGTCTCCTTGGGGACTAAAGTGCGCCTGACACAAGCCATGTTATTTTCAATCACCTCACATGCATGTGAGAGCTGGACAATGAATAAGGAAGACCAAAGAAGAGATGATGTTTTTGAGTTGTGGTGCTGGTGAAGAATGCTGAAAGTACCATAGGCTGCTAAAAGAACTAACAAATCTTTCCTGGAGGAAGTGCAGCTGGAATGCTCCTTGGAAGCGAGAATGGCCAGACTTTGTCCCACCTACTTTGGTCATGTTGTCAGAAGGGACCATTCCCTGGAAAAGGATATCATGGTTGGTAATGTGGAGGGTCGACAAAAGAGGGGAAGGCCCTCAATGAGATGGTTTGATACAGTGGCTGCAGTGATGGGCTCAAGTATAGCAAGGATCGTGGAGTTGTTGAGGGACAAGGCAGTGTTTTGTTCTGCTGTGCATATAGGGTCATTATGAGTCAGAAATGACTCAACAACACATAACAACAACAACATCTTTTAGAAGAGATTTGGATCAAGGTTTTTAAGCACATAGGAAGAAAAGAATAACTATATCCTCACTCTATGTGCAGGGTTCTAAGGCTTTGATAAATCATGTCAGGGAAATGATGGCTATGCCCTTTGGGATGCATATTGTCAGGTCCCTGGGATATGCAAATGGTTAATGCTAACTAATATGGATGGTTCTAGTCCCAGAGGCACTTTGAAAGAAGGCCCAGCAACCTGAAAAATCAGCCATTGAAAGTCTCATGGAGCACAGTTCTCTGACACATGAGGGGTCGCCATGAGTCAGAATAAACTTGACAGAAAGTCATTTACTGGAGATACATAGATTCGTTAACAACCTGTAATATGGAGATGACCCAACCTTGCTTGCTGAAAGTGAAGATGACTTGAAGCACACACTGATGATGATCAAAGACTACAGACTTCACTATGGATTACACGTCAACATGAAGAAAATGAAAATCCTCAAAAATGGACCAATAAGCAGTGTCATGATAAATGGAGAAAAGATTGAAGTTATCAAAGATTTCATATTATTAGGTTTCACAATCAACAGTCAAGAAATCAGGTGATGTATTGCACTGGGTAAATCTGCTGCAAAAGACCTCTTTAAAGTGCTAAAGAACAAAGTTGTCTATTTGAAGTCTATGGTATGTCTACCCCAAGCCATGGTATTTTCAATTGCCTCATATGCATGTGTAAGGTGGACAGTGAATAAGAAAGACCGAAGAAGAGTTGATGCTGTTGACTTGTGGGGTTGGCAAAGAATACTGAAAGTACCAAGGACTACTAGAATAACTAACAAATCTGTCCTGGAGGAAGTGCAGCCAGAATGCCCCCTTGGAAGCGAGAATGGCCAGACTTTGTCCCACTTACTTTAGTTAGGCTGTCAGAAGGGACCATTCTCTGGAGAAGGTTATCATGCTTGGTAAAGTGGAGGGTCAGTGGAAAAGGGGAAGACCCTCAACAAGATGGATTCACACAGTGACTGCAATGATTGGCTCAGGTATAGCAAGGATTGTGAGCCTAGTGAAGGACTGGGTAGTGTTTTGTTCTGTTGTACATAGAGTTGCTATGAGTCAGAGCCAAATTGATAGCATCTAACAACAAAAGCAACAGCATACAAGAGGGAAGTAAGAAAATTGTGATTATTTAATATATTATACTGAGTCCCCTTAATAACCTTGGAAAGTTAGGAATCATTGTGTTCATTTCATATATGAGGACACTGAGACCCAGAATGTGTGATTATTTGCTGAGAGCCATCTAGCTAGCAAGGAGCAGAACCTCAGTTCAGTGCTTAGATCTTGTCCTCCAAACCTGGGCACCCTAGACAAAATTAAATATGTATTTTCATATTTTAAAACAAACATTTATCATCATTGCAAGTTTTGGGATAATTGTACTCTTGTGGGATGGTGAAGAACTAGGAAGTGTTTCAACTGTTGTACACAGGGTTGCTATGAGTCAGAACTGACCTGAGGGGCACATAACAAAAGTAACTTTACTCCCACCCCTCTTACCTCTGTTCATCATACTCCAGGTAGATTCATGCCTTGTCTTTTCTGTTTCTCCTATTTCTACCACTCTTCTCTCAGTTTGTTGTACTGTAATAGCCTGTGTGTTGCTATGATGCTAAAAACTATACCACCAGTATTTTAAACATCAGCAGGGTCACCCATGGTGGTGGACTGGTTTCAGTGAAGCTTCCAGACTAAGATTAGGAAGAAAGACCAGGAGATCCATTTCTAAAAAAAAAAAAAAAAAATTGGCCAGTGAATTCCCTATGAATAGGAGTGGGAAAAAAATAGATAGATAGATAGATAGATAGATAGATAGATGTTGTTGTTGTTGTTATGTGCCGTCGCATCACACCCAACTCATAGTGACCCCTCCTTGGGTTTCCGAGGCAGTATTACTACAGAAGTAGATTGCCCCATCTTCCTTCCGAGGAGTGGCTGGTGGGTTTGAAGTGCTGGAATATGAGGCTCTCAGGTTGGAAAGCACTCAGAACATGACTAGGAAGAGCTGCCTCCTCAAAGTAGAATTGACCTTAATGACGTGGATGGAGTAAAGCTTTTGGGGCATTCATTTGATGATTTGGCATGACTCAAAATGAGCAGAAACAACTGCAAACATCTGTTACTAATCAAATAGTACAATGTATGGAATATGAATCTAAGAAATTGGAAGTTGTTAAAAAGTTAAATAGAACACATAAAACCAATATCCTAGACATTAGTGTGCTAAAATGAAGTGATGTTGGCCATTTTGAATTGCACAATCATATGGTCCACTATGTTGGAAATGACAAATTGAAGAGGAATATCATGTCATATTCCTCATCCCTCATCAAAAAGAACATTTCCACGTCTATCCTGAGTACAATGCTATCAGAAATTGAATAATGCCCATATAGCTACAAGGAAGATCAGTTAATAGGACTGTTATTCAAATTTACACATCAATTATTAATGCAAAAGATGAAGACATTAAAGATTTCCCCCAACTTCTTCAATTTGAAATAGATCAAACATGCACTCAACATACATTTATAATTACTAGTGATTTATAATTACTGGAATGCAAAAATTGGAACAAAGAAGGATCAGTAGTTAGAAAATAAGGACTTGGTGAAAGAAATGATGTCAGATAGCATAAGGTATTTTACAAGACCAAGGACTCACCCATTGCAAATACCTTTTTCAACAACATAAACAACAACTATACACATGAACCTCACCAGATGGAATACACAGGAATTAAACTGAGTGAGTCTGTAGAAGGGAATGATGGAGAAGGTCAAGGGCTGACAGTGATACTGACAATCAATTGCTCATATGCTAGTTCAAGTTGAAGCTGAAGAAAATTAAAACAGATCCATGAAAGCCAAACTATGACCTTGAGTTAATCCCACTTGAATTTAGAGAACCTCTCAATAATAGATTTGATGCCTTGAACACTACTGACTGAGGACCAAGCAAGTTGTAGGATGACATCAAGGACATCAGACATAAAGAAAACAAAAGTCATTAGAAAGACAGGAAAGAAAGAAAAGACCAAATGGATGTCTAAGAAACTCTGAAATTTGATATTGAGTGTAAAGTAGCTAAAGCAAATGTAGGAAATGATGAAGTAAAAGAGTCAAACAAAAGACTTTAAAGGGTGGTTCTAGAAGACAGAATAATGAATTATAATGATTATGCAAAGAACTAGAATTAGAAGAACAAAAGAGAAGAATATGTTTGAAGTTTTGCAAGCTGAAAGAACTGAAGAAAAACTTCAATTTTCAAGTTGCACTATTGAGATATGCTACCCACCAGCCACTCCTCGGAAGGAAGGTTGGGCAATCTACTTCCGTAGTGATACTGCCTTGGAAACCCAAGGAGGGGTCACTATGAGTTGGGTCCAATTCAATGGCACATAACAACAACAACATAAGCAAAATATAGAACAATGCAAGAAGCATCAAAAGAAAGTAGAAGGAATACACAGAGTCACCGTACCAAAAAGAGTTGATCAACATTCAACCATTTCCTGAAATACCATTTGATCAAGAACCAAAGGCATTGAAAAAAAGCCCAAGCAGTACTGAAGTTATTGGTGAAAAACAAGACCACAGGAATTGATACAATACCAATTGAGATGTTTCAACAAATAGATGCAATGCTGGATTTGCCAAAAAGTGTTCATAAGACAGCTATCTGGCCAACTGATTAGAAAATATCCACATTTACATTCATTCCAAAGAATGCAGAAATTACTGAACAATATCATCAATATCACACACACAATTTGAAGCTGGATTCAGAAGAGAATGTGGAATGGGGGTATCATTGCTGATTTCAAGTGGATCTTAGCTGAAAGCAGAGAATACCAGAAAGATGTTTAGCTATGTTTTATTGACTATGCAAAGGCATTTGACTGTGTGGATCATAACAAGTTATGGATAACACTTTGAAGAATGCAAATTCCAAAATACTTAACTGTTCATGCAAAAAACATACACAGACCAAGAGGCAGTTGTTCAAAGAGACCAAAGGATAGTGTGTGGTTTAAAATCAGAAGAGGTGTGGCCTGGTTGCATCCTTTCACCATTCTTTTTCAATCTGTGTGTTGAGCAAAAAATCTAAGAAGTTTTACTATATGAAAAAGAATACAGCATCAGTGTTGGAGGAAGACTCATTGACCCCTGCCATGTACAGACAACAGAACCTCATTTGCTGAAAGCAAAGATGACTTGAAGCCCTTCTGATGAGGATCAGTATGAACTTCACGTCAACATAAAGAAATCAAGAATCTTCACAACTGGCCCAATAAGCGATATCATGATAAATAGAGAGAAGATTGATGTTTTCAAGAATTTCATTTCAATTTGATCCACAGTCAATGCTGGTGGAAGCAGCAGTCAGGAAATTAAAGATTTACATTGGGGCAAATTTACATTGGGGTAAATTACATTTACGGTGGGGCAAATTACATTGGGCAAATTTACTTTGTATTACTTTGGGGCAGAAGACCTCTTTAAAGTGTTAAAAAGCAAAGATATCACTTTTAGGACCAAGATGTACCTGACACAAGGCATGGGTGTGACTGCTAACCAGAAGGCTGGAGGTTCAAACCCACCAGCCACTCCTCGAAAGGAAGGTGGATCAATCTACTTCCGTAGTGATACTGCCTCAGAAACCCAAGGAGGGGTTGATATGAGTCTGATCTGACTCCATGGCAGTGAGTTTGGTTTTGATTTGGTCATATGTATGCAAAAGCTGGATAATGAATAAAGAAGACTGAAGAAGAATTGTTGCCTTTTAAAAATAATATGAAATATACCATGGACTGCCAGAAGAAAGGGCAAATCTGTCTTTGAAGAAGTACAAGCAGAATGCTTCTAGGAAGCAAGGCTGGCTAGACTTCGTCTCTTGTAGTTTGAACATGTTATCAGAAGGGACCAGTCTTCAGAGAAGGACATAAAGCTTTTAAAGTAGAGAATCAGCAGAAAAGAGAAACACCCCCAATGAGGTGGATTGGCACAGTGGCTGCAACAATGGGCTCAAACGCAGGAAAGATTGTGAGGAGGGTGCATGGCTGAGCAGTGTCTTGTTCTGTTGCCCATAGGGTGACTATGAGTCAGAACCAACTGGATGTCGCCTAACAATAACAACAACAACAAAGGGAAGGCATGTAATGTAAAAAAAGACAACGGCTAATAATGAACTGTACTACCTCAGACTCTGTCAGAAGACTAGGGAGAGAGTGATGGATAGAAAGAAATAAAAAGTTGCCATATTTATCATCTGTACAGGGAGTCACTATAGATTCTCCTTCAGTCTTAATATTAATGATTAAAGAGTCGGTTCTTATGTTAAAATTAGAGGACTAAAACACACTAGAGTCCTTACGAATAGACAGACATAAATATGTAAAGAGAAAAATCTGGGATGAAAGGGACCAAAATGTTAATGTGGTAAGAGGGGTTATTTTTTAATAGCTGGATTATTTTTTTCATCTGCCTTTTCTATACTTCACTGTGTTTTCTATAATGGGGATGTTTATCTTTTATAAACAGAGATAACATATAAACATTTAAAGTAACTTGAATAGGAACCCTGGTGGTACACTGATTAAGGGCTTGGCTGCTAACGAGAAAGTTGGCAATTCAAACCACCCTGTAGCTCTAAGGTAGAAAGACCTGGCATCTGCTCCTGTAATGTTACAGCAAAAGGACCTTTGTGGCAGTTGCCTGCCACGTGGGGTTGCCGTGAGTGAAATCAACTCAATGTCACCTAACAACAATACATAGGATTGTGTAATTTATATAATACAAAACACACTTGTATATGAAGTCTCCATAAAGTAACTCACAAGTGGCAGTCCAAGTGTACATCCTTTTCCTCAGAGTGTACAATGCACACACAACTCTGGGAGGTGCCGTGCACATGAGAGTCTGTATGTAGGGCACACTCTATTTGTACAGTGCATACCTGTGGTAGCCTTGCTTAGAGACAGGGTGGGAAGACAGTAAACTGTGTGGTCAGTCCAGTTAAATAGTATACACTTACGTGATTGCTGCAGGAAGCTGTCTACAGGCAGCTTAATACAACTTTTCCTCAGATACATCCCTCCTATTGGCTAGTTCCAGCACAGCTTATAAGCAGGTGTTCTAGTTACCTAGTGCAGCTCTGACAGGAATACACCACACATGGAATGGCCTTAACCAATAGGAGTTTATTCTTACAATTTGGAGGCTTTAAGTCCAAGTTCAAAGTGCCAGGCTCTAGGGGCTGGGTGAAAGCCCAACCTGGGGGTCCAGGCCTGCCTCCTGCTCCCGGCCCACTGAAGCTACAGGTGTTTCTTCACTCAGACAGCTGCTAGCTGCTGAGGCTGAGAAGCCCCAAGGTTGACAAGTAAAAAGGCACAGTCCCGATGTTACTAATCCACACAGCAGGCCATTAACTTAAGTCCATTGTAAGTCCCAAGGTCAGCAGAGCATAGCAGGCTGCTGTGCAACGACACGGCTACATGCAGGGTCCAAGCATGCCATAGGCTAGAGACTATTCCCAAGGCTTCTGCTTAAATACAGGAAGCAGACCACATCCCAAAGGCAGCTACTCAGCTGCTTGTGGTAGATTCCAACATGGAGTTGATTGCCAGTCTCATCATGGGGAATACTACATCCAGCTGCCCAGTCACTCAGCCAGGCCCAGCCAAGTTGACACAAAAACATAACCACCACAGCAGGTATGAATGAGGTACCTACCACTTATTGAGCTCACTGTGGAGAGAGAGGCTGTTCTAGGAAGTTGTTGTTGTTGTTCATTGCCATAGAGTCAGATCCAACTTACGGGAGCGCATGTGTGCAAATGAGAAGTGAGTTTTCAATGGTTGTGGCCATTCAGAAGCAGATGGCCAGGCCTGTCTTCTGAGGCACCTCTGGGTAGGTTGGAACTACCAACCTTTCAACTAGTACTCAAATGATTAACCATTTGTGCCACCCAGCGACACACTCTGGGGAATTAATTTATATTAATTATTTAATTGAATCTTCATGACAGCTCTGTGAAGTAGATATTATCCTTACACATATGGAGCCCTGGGTGGTGCAAACATTAACACCCTTAGCTGCTAACTGAAAGACTGGAGGTTCAAGTCTACCTCTTGGCAGAAAGGTCCAGTGATCTACTCCCAAAAAGTCAAGCCACTGAAAAGTGTAAGAAACCCAGTTCTAGTTCATCACACATTGGATAGCCTGAGTTGGAACTGACTCTACGACAGCTGGTTGGTTGATGGACAAGGTGAGGTGAGGTTGAGGGACTGTCTAAGGAAGAAATGCTTCAACAGCTGTCTAGCACCTCCCAGAGCTCGAAAACTCTTCCCCACAGACCTTGCTCAGCAGGACCTCATTCTCTCAGTGCAACCGCCTGGGATCCCTTCCTTCTTCACCTCTCTCAGGGTTGCATTTTCTGTCCACTCAACCTCTGAATATTTACTCCCCGCAATCTCCCAGATCCTCTGTCTTATAGATACAATTTTCCCAAAACCATGCCACGGAAAGGGTCACCTTATATTTGAGTCATTATAAAATTAATGATATCTTAGGGTGCTTTCTTAATGATTTTATGCTCTACAAAATATAATTCAAACAACTAGGAGCTCTGGTAGCATAGTGGCTAAGACACTTGCCTGCTAACCAGACGGCTGGTGGTTCAAACCCACCAGCCACTCCTCGGAAGGAAGGTTGGGCAATCCTACTTCCGTAGTGATACTGCCTCGGAAACCCAAGGTGGGGTCGCTATGAGTCGGGGCCGACTCGACGGCACATAACAACAACAACAACAACAACCTTGGCAATGTCTGAATAATTTTTTCTCTATTTTCTATTCTATTCTATTCTATTCTTCTATTCCATTCTATATGCCATTTGTCTTATGTTGGTTAAAACTGGCATTCAAACCTTCAGTGTCTCCTCCAGTGGAGACAACTCAGTGCATATACCACCTTCACAATCAAAAAAGCATTCAGGTATACCCAGCTCCCACTGCCAGGGTTTTTGGAACACACACAGTTTCCCAAGGTCACAAGGGGACCAACGTCCGTGTGGCCACCCCATGGAAGCTGCCTGTGCCCGGATGTATCTGGTCCTTGGAAGTGCTCTTTGGATACTTAATTAGGTCCACCCTCCCCTTCCGGCTCACTTGACAGCTGGCTGCCAGAGTTAATAATTAACAAGGTGTCACAATACCTCTCACAGTCACTCAATTCCTTGCTCACCTGCCTCCCTGTCTCTTCCTGCTGCTTCTGAATTGCTTTAACTCCCCTGGGATACAAAGTCCCTATAATAAATCATGGCACAGAGACACAGCCCTGTGCAGCTCTAACTGAAATTCACAATGGGCAAGCCCAGGAGGCAATCACCTGGCCATTGCCCTAACCCATATGCAGACTTGGTGCTGCTTAGGCACAGGTGAGCATGAAGTTTTAATGAGGGCTTAGCTATAAATGCATTGTGCAATTACTGTTAAGATGGGTGAACATTTGGCCCGGAAAGAATTGCATTTTAAGCAATAGGGTTCCCCTATTAGCTGTTCCCAGCTATTAATTCAACCAGTTTGTTTATACATTTTGACAATTGTTCATGTGAAAAAGAGCCAGGGATTTTATTTGACCACAATTTCATTATAAGCTAACAGTATGATATGGCTGCTAATAAAACTTAATGCAAGTTTAGACTACATTAAGTGAATAGTCCAAATAGACGAAGGCAATATTCCCACTACACTTTACTTTGATAGGTACATGGATCTTATTTTCCCAAACCAAGATCTGGCAGGTAAAATTGTGCATATAAAGACTTTTGCATGGAGTATTCGAGAGCTCAACTGTCATTAAAACCTAGGATGATCAACTGGTGTATATGAAGCCAATAACAACAGAGTTCCTGTGTGGGTCACAGAAGAAACATCTACTACAGGGTTACAAAAGGCTGTCCCAATAAATGATGCCTAAGCAGGAATCCACAATCATTTATTCATTCAATCATTCAGTTACCCTGTTGTTGAGCAAATACATACTGAACACACATTCACGGTCAGGCTTTGTTCTAGATACAATGGCAAGGAGAATGATCCCTTATTCCATAAGTTTTTGTTCTCCTGGGAATTATAGACAAAGAGAGGGACACTTACAGCACAGTAACATATGCTACCTTTTGGGGTAAGTAGAATTACTATGAAGGGAGCATTGGTGGTTGTCATGGATTGAATTGTTTTCCCTAAAATATATGTCAACTTGGCTGTGTCATGATTCTCAGTTGTTTAACAGTTATGTAATAATATAATTGGGAAGTTGTGTAATGATGTAATCATGACTCATGATACAGTCAGCTATTCAGTTGCAAGGGGATTAAGATGGGATGCAACACCCTTATTCAGGTCACAGCTCTGATCCGATATAAGGGGAGTTTCCCTGGGGTGTGGTCTGTATCACCTTTAATCATACAAAATATAAGAGAGAGAAGACAGCAGAGAGAGAGAGAGAGACCTCAAACCACCAAGAAAGACTAGCCAGGAGTGGAGCATGTCCTTTGGACCAGGTGTCACTGTACTGAGAACCTGCTAGACCCAGGGGAAGATTGATGGCAACAAACATGAAGATCTCCAAAGAACACTTGTCCTAGATGTTGAAAGGTGATGAAGACAGTGCCCTAGAGCTGATACAGAGAAAGCCTCCTCCAAGAGCTGATGACCTGAATTTGGATTTCTAAACTCCTAAGCTGGGAGAGGGAGCTCTGGTAATACAGTGCCTAAGGCACTTGACTGCTAACCAGAAGGCTGGCAGTTCAAACTC